>NC_056737.1:303782633-304072633 GCF_019279795.1 Protopterus annectens
ACACACACACACACACATACACATATATACACACACACATGCACACACACACAAAAATACTATTCATAACTTTCAACCAGGCATGTTTGTGGGCTGCAGATAACTGATTACAAAGTAGTACCTTTTATGTTCTGAAAGTGCTACATTATTCCAATTTCCTTGCAAAACTGTCCACATAAGCATTTTATCTTTTGTAAACACTGATTGCTTTCATTATTACTACGAAGATGGTGTCAATGTGAAATAAGAACAAAACAGTAACACTGAATATGATTTATACTTTATACTAACAATGGTGATAAAACTATAAGTATAGTGCAAAGTAGAAATATTTCTGCATATGCCCGTACTGTCTCTTAAAAGTCATAATTTGGTAACTAGAATAGCAAGTACAAATGGGAAACCTGCACTGTGATCTTAGTATATTTAACTTACCTAGTTTTTCATGAGGTATCATTTAAGAACACAGTAGGCAAATAAAGGCTTAGGGAATCAAACCTTGTACTGCACAAAGCAGCTATTAACAGCTCATAGTCCTAATTCACTGGGCTGTTTTTCATTTTCATACTAAGCAATACTCTGAATTACAATGACTCATTTTCTCCTGACTGAAAGGTTGCTGTACATAATTCTGTACACACTTTAAAAATTCTCCAGCTTTTGGCTGACACAGAGTTAACTAGGCTTACTTACCTCCCTTAATAAATCCGAATACCAAGATGATCTTTAGTAGTAACATCACAAATTGAATTTGATCTTCCTTGATGCAGTGGAAGCAGGAGAAAAAATTCTGCTTTGGTATTTCTGTGTAGTGCTTAACTCTTAAAAAAAACACAAAGGGAACAAAATAAATCTTCATAATATCCTCCCTTCATTGCTGTGATGATTGTTATGATTGGCAACAGTAAAAGAGTGTATTTTGTCATAACTTATGGAACATCATAGACTGTAGACACTCCTTGTTTTCTTACATGAGAATATGTATGAGCTCGCTTTCTATTCCACTGTAGTACATCACCAATGGCACAAGCTGTCATTTCATAGTAGTACAATCATGTCGAAGAATGTTTTTTACCTTCCTCAGTAACCATGACTCACATTATTGGCTTCAGTGAGAAATGTGTCAATGTATCTGAAGGGAACCTGGGATCTGGACTCTTTAACTGAGGCTGAACATGAACCAAAAGCTATACTCTACTACAATGAATCACAGCAACATACCTCTACACCATCTGAGCTGTAAAACATCAGTCCTAAGTGTTGAACCTATGATCCTCAACACTATAGTCAGAGAAATATACCACTACACCATACAAGCTGTATCGAGTATTTTCTCTTTGGTAGATATTCAGCTCAGAATTAATGTATTGTTTTCCTCAGAATCAAAATTACAGAGGTAACAGCAGTCCTTGTAGTGCAGATAATACTGCCCCTTATAATGTACCGTGGTGTTTATAATCTGGGAGCAGTAATCGTCTGTGTTATCATTTGATACAAACGCAAACTTAAGTGGTGACCCAAAAAAAACTGCTGAGAAAAAAATTACAAGACTTCTTTCAGTGCTCATAAAACCACCACCTACAGTACAAGGGATAGACCGTATTCAGATCAGAAGACTCATATGCATAGATTTATAGGTAAGTACTAGCCAATCAGTCTGCAGATCATTACAAGCCTAGACAAAACCCTAATCAAAATTACCCTCCAGCCTCAAGAATGGCAAGACACAATAGACTGGGGCAGAATTTGAAGCTGCCCATCCAGTTATCTACATTTTCCATGAAAGTGACAAGGGTGCTGCTCTGTTTGGCAGTAGTAGATTTGTATTTCAGAGGTGAAGGAGACATTGAGATATGAAACTATCTCATCAACAGTTCTCATTTATCTGCGGATAACTGGTATTTGAGGTACCATTTGTTATTTGTAGAAAGAACTTTCCTAACTGGCAGTTTACTTGTCATCACTGACCTTCAGAGCTGTCTGTATGCTCCTGAAATCTTATTTAACACTTTTGTGGAGACACCATAAAAGAGAAACTAAACAATAGTGCATTCTTAATTACACCATTTTAAATATATTGCTATTTGTATCTTACACAATGCCTGAAACTGCACTCACATGTTAAAAGGTTATGGAGAATTTTAGTTTTAATATTTTCCAAATTATACTAATATTTCTGGCCAGACAAACTGACTAGCTTAGTGGTTTGCTTAAGTCACGTTCTACTGACTGAATCCTGCTAAACAGTGGAGCCTGTTACATCATTAACTTATATGCCAATGGCCATGGCTGGTATACTTTTCAAGGCCTGTGCTACAACCATTTGTATTCCATAAAGACATTTATTTTCCTAAGTGAACTAAGATGAAAAAAAAATGCCCAGATCTTTGTTTGGGAAGTACTTTGTTAAAAGCCCTTAAAGAAAGCAATATATTGCCAACAAAATCTGCTTGGTCATTTATTACATCAATAAAGGTAAATATTTTTTTTTATTCCTTGCCTGGTAGCTGTAGCTTTATTCTTCTGACAAGTTCAGAACAATGCCTAAAAAACTGAACATATGATGTATGACACCTGTAATATTTTATCCTTTGGCAGATACTCTTCAGCAGAATACCAATGCATCATTTCTTCAAAAACAAAATTTCTGAGGGACAGCATCACGAATAATGATATAATATAATAATCATATAATTGTATATTATATAATAATAGGGTCTATATTAGATCAGTGAAACAGCATTACAGTGAATGCAGTTTCACCAACACATATAGAACAAAATCCCACAACAGTGAAACCAGAGGTCACTGATTTTTTCACATGACCAATAAAACACAACACACCACTTAAAACATTACAAAGTGCGGGGCTTCACCACCCCAACCCCCCAATGTAGGGGGCTGTGCCCCCCACACTCCCCCTAACTAAATATACCAACTCCAAGATCGCACTACAGTGGGGTAAAGGGCAATGCCATGGCTCAGGCCAAGCTATTTTTTTCCCTGGGAAAAAAATCGGTGACTTGGGGTTTTGCTGTTGTGGGATTTTGGTCTATATGTGTCGGCGAAACGGCCTTCACTGTAATGCTGTTTCGCTGATTTAATATAGACCCTAATAATGATATAATATAATAATTATATAATTATATATTGCACAGTTTATACACAAAGGGATTGTGTCTAGATGCAGGGATGTCATTCTCCTCCTTTACTCTGCCCTCATTAGGCCAGTCATCGAGTACTAATACCCCCTTATCATGTATCTGTCAAAGCACATGCAACAACTGAAACGCCCACAGAGATACTTTACTAAAGGGATACAAGGCCTAAACAATATGTTCTACATGGACCGACTCAAATCCCTTTTACTATACTTGGTATCCTACAGACTGCTAAGAGGTGACCTGTGTCTGGCATACAAGGTATCCTCCGACCCAATACTGCTGGATTTACTGTACATCAGCAAGTCAAATGGAATCAGAAATACTCTGTCCTTCTTTTGCAACATCAACAGAATGGTTTGGAGGGAAAGGTATATTTCTCAGAGGATACTGCTGCTGTGAAATAGACTCCCCATCCACATAAAACAAACTTCATCCCTGTCCATTTTCAAGTACAACTTAGCTCTATGGATTGGAAACAGAAAATGTACCCCAGGACTGTCTCCTGTACTACCACTGGACAGATGCAGCTCCTAAATGCTTTATCCCATGAAAGGATCCTCACAAATTATCTACAGTACAATCCCAGTTATTATCATTAGGAGTGATATTTAATTATCGACCATGGGATGGGTAAGGTCAATCTATAACTAAATGGGATAGGTTATTTTTAGCACAAAAAATGGAAACTGTCTAGGCTTAAACTGTCATCAAGGGTGGCTGTCCTAGTACTTCCCTATGAACCTGTGAACGTATAAATAAGAAATAGCTAAAGAAGTGCTAACATATTTTTATGAAACACTTTGCAAATCTTAGCATGGTTTATTATCCTAAATTCTAAAAGTGAGTAGCACTACACATTCTTTGCTAGGAAAACACTTGCTGGACTTTTATTACGTATATCTTCTGCCTCTAACACACTCTGAATCCTTGTGTCACCAAAGAAAAACACCATCTTGGCCTTCATACCCTTACTGCAGCACTAGCTGGTGCAAGTTGTCACTTTTATCCTACACTTCTCCCCCATTTTAAAATGCTCCCATTTAGCCTTTGCTTTACACCATAACTGCAGTGGTTACCTTCCCACTCCTTTACTTGCTGTATTTAACGTATCACAGACAGAATATTCCTAAGCTGACAGATGGTATCCACTGTTTTTACAGTGAGACTGGTAGGACTCCACTTGACATATGTCTCTTCCTTTCACTCTTTTATTTGGAACGACAGTTGATTTTCACTGTGGTTCTGTGTTAGTCTTATTTTGTTTGGTTGTTGTAAATAAAAGGCACACGCACACACACACACACACACACACACACACACACACACACACACACACACACACACTGAACTATCTGTCATTATTCTAATCCTCAGTAATTTGCCAGAAAACCAGAAAGTTTATGAGTAACAGACAAAAAATAGCATGCAAAAACCTGGATATTCTGTGCAATTTTGGACAGTCAAGAGGCATCCCCCCTCCCGCTCGCACACACACACACACACACACACACACACACACACACACACACACACACATTGTGTTTATAAGAGTGCCTTGCAGATTGCATATAACACAGTTCCTAGTAAAAAATGATGCATGCAAGCCATAATTTTAAACAACCTGGTTCTGAATGCTACTCAATGTATAGTTTCCTTCAATTTGTTTTGGTTTTAAACTATCTTTATCATATTATAGATTGCCTTCCTGCAACAGCCTGGTTTCTATTTTGACATCATAAAATAATATGATACTTTTTATACTAAAATGTAAGACATAGTTGAGTTGCCATCCACCTGCAATATTTGTTATATTATACTATGCAGTTTTATTACAGTTAAAAGCATGTATACACTATCATTCTTATGTAAGGTATTCTAGACAAATGTATGCTAAATACTTCTTTATCATGTAAATAAAACAGAATAAAGGTAGTAACAGTTATCACATACAGGGGTTTAATGTTATAGCTGTATTCCTTACATATGCATGTTATGAGAAGTCTGTTTTTACATACTGTATGACTCAGCAAGTCACTTAACCAGGTTAGCATTGCTCCTGAAAATAAACATTTATGCCTTGTTGGCTTACTTGTTTAACAAATAAATTAAATGAAAAATAAATGCTGTGACTAAGCTTCACAATATTTTTACTTCATTTTCATTCTGATAGTTATTTCGATAAATAGCATGTATATTATTTCCTGGTTCATTAATTCATTTGCCCATTTTAATTACAATAACAGAAAAATCTTTACTATAAAATAATGCATTTTTGCACAAACACTTGTTATCAAAAAACGTAAAGAGGCAACGTAATTAGCACTTAACTTTACCAACCAGGTTAATTCTTCTGTTTATATACCCAACACACTGATTAATAAAATATGCTAACAAAAGAGTACGTGACAATGAAAATAGTGTATATTATTGATATAAGGTGTTACATACCTGAATTCCTACTGCAGATGAAATGTACTTTCAGACAAGGTTTGTTTCTCAGTGTAACTCTTTGCAATGTAAATTAAAGTTGTACACTTGGAATTTTTACGTCTTCTTGCTTTGGTCGGTGTTACTGTCAAGCTATCAGTGTCTTTCCCTTTTTATAGCATTCTTCAGTGACTCATTTACCACTACCGTGTCATCAGCATAAATGCTCAATTTTCTTAGTGACGCCTGACATGTACATATGTCAACATGCGCAAGGAATGTAAATGTGAGAAATTACCTGGGTGTGGAGAAGTTTCTTTTAAAGATGAAAAAAGGGAAATTCTTCAGGGTCATTTATTTTAAGTCTTAATGAAGTCATAATCACTTGGTGAGTACAAAGACTATAAAGGTATACATGCCTGCTGCATTGAATGACAGTGATACCGTATTAAAATGACAGATTGGTTGAACACCCTGTATAAAGTTGTGGTTATTCAGTGTGGATGTACTCTCCATCTCTGTGAAGTCATGATATACTACTACTGCATCCACTCCCCATACTTATCTTCCTATCTGTGTTTCTTTCACCAGTGTAGTTTTCACATTTTTTCCACTGACGTACTTATGATTATATGATTTATACATCTAGTATGTTGCAAATTTGTGCTATTCTATTGTTGCTGAATGGGTATACAGTTTGTCTACAAACTGTTAAAAACAAGAGATAATTAAGACTGCTGTCAGTCACAAATATCACTGTAGATGTATTTCTTTTCTCTTTCTAAAACTGCAGTGGCTAGAGAATTAGCATAAACAGCTGGCAGGGGGCACAGTCATCAATTCCTTCCCCAGCCATGATCATGTACGTCTCAACTTCTTAGCACAAGAAATTTGGGCAAAGCCAAAAAATAGTGAGGGGATAAAGGCCTAAAAATATGGAAATGTTTTAAGTATTGCTCTTATAAAGTTAGTTACTGGAATAAAAGGTGTTGTATTAGCATGCATTCTTGGAAGGATGTGAAGCCTTAAACACAAATGTCTGTCATTATTTAGTAACTTCAATCCTCAATGATTTGCGAAAAAAAAACATACATTTTATGAGAAACAGACCAAAAATAAGAGACAAAAATCTGGACATTCTATGAAAATCTAGACAGCTGAGAGCTATGACTGCATGGCTTAACTTTATTTAAATATTTGGTTTCACACCCCCCAAAACTAGTCTGAAACAAAGTAATGAAAACTCATTGCAGCACATGTACCTGAACTGTAGCTTGACAACCTGCCCTTCCCTGTAAACTGGGCTATAAGAAAAATAACAAAAAACTCACTGCAGTGCACATACGTAAAGTACAACTAGATATCTGCCTCCACCGCCCAAAACTGGGCTATAAGAAAAGTAACAAAAAGCCCATTATAGTCACATATGTAAACAACAACCAGGTATCTGCTTCCAACCCCAGAACTGGGCTGCAAACAAAAGCAATGAAAATCCATCCCAGCAAACATATTTGAACTATGGTGAGATTATCTGGGCCACACCCCTAAAAGTGAACTGTAAACAGTGTGCTGAAAACTCACCATTGTACATATGAACCACAACTAGATATCTAGTTCCCATCCACCCCCAAATAGACTGCAAATAAATAAATAAATAAATAAATAAATAAATAAATAAATAAATAAATAAACTGCCCCAGGGAAACTATCTTAAAAAAGATATCTGACCACCACCCTCAAACTCATACTACAAAGTAATGAAAATCTGGTCCATTGCAGATATCCGAACCAGAGCTAAATTCCTATGTGCCACTGACTAAAATTCGAATGTAGAAAGTAATCATGACCTGCCCTAAATCACAGATAGACATTTGTCCCTTACCCCTAACACAGGATTGGAAACAAAATTTTAATTAAAAACTTATCCCAGCTAGATATCTGAATCACAGCTTGGAATCTATACCCTCTAAACTGACTGCAGACAGAGTAATGAAATCAGTTCCCTAATGAAAGTATGAGACTCATTGCTATGAATAATAAATTGCGAACGATCCAGAATAATACTGAATCTCAAAATTGCCTGTAATACAATGGGAGAGTTTTAATGGTGAGGCTTCACCTCTTTGCATTCCCTGAGATAGGTTGCTAGCTTAGACCTATATATTTGCTATTTAGCTATATATATATATATATATACATATTTATACATATATATACATTCATATTTATACATATATATATATATATATATATATATATATAGATATAGATATATATTTATATATATATATATATATATATATATAATATTGGAATATCAAGATCATTACATTATGGAGTAGTAATCATACTCCAACATAGTACAGACCTAGTACATATTATCTCATTTTTGTACATTTAGGCTTACATTTCCAAGGATCACAATTAGGTTCTTACAATTTCAGTTAGGACCTCAAGAACTCTCACCCTAAAGCAGGTACTTGGACCACAACTAACTCTATGGTACCTATTCTAAAACCTGAGTATAAGAAAAAGCCCACCACAGGGCACATATCTCACTACATGGCTCACTACCTTCAAATTTGGATTGCAGACAAAATAACAACCCACACCAGCAGAAATATCTAAACCATGATTAGATAGTTTATTTTATTTTTATTTTGGTTTTGTTTACTGGGTGTGTCATGCTGGGTTTGGCTAATAATCTCCTCTCAGTGGAAGCGCAGGAAGAAAAGCTCCAACAATTACAAAATTTTTAAACAAACATTTAATTCTAAGCTTGTTTCCTACCTTTCCTGTAACTAGTCTAGCCCAGATACAGATTTGTTGTATCCAGGACTGTAAGTAAGCTTCTGAGCCCCCTAAGCCTTTCTGTGTTGGAGGGAAGCCTTCTAGCTTATCAGTAGGAGTGGTAAGCACTTGGTAGCCTATCTACCACAAGAGGAGTGGTTTCTGGCCCATAAATTTTAGTTTATTGGCCGTTTGGGCAGTTTTTCCATCTCTTTCAACTTCTGGTTTAACAGCCCGCATTTGCACTTGTTTTCCACCTTTCCTGTAACTAGTCTAATCAAGATAGAGATTTGCTGTATCCAGGACTGTTTGTAAGCTTCTGAGCCCCCCAAGCCTTTCTGTATTGGAGGGAAGCCTTCTAGCTTATCAGTGGGAGTGGTAAGCACTAAGTAGCCTATCTACTACAAGAGAAGTGGTTTCTAGCCCAGAAATTGTAGTTTATTGGCCATTTGGGCAGTTTTTTCCATCTCTTTCAACTTTCTGGTTTAAAAGTCAGCGTTTGCTCTTTTCCCACCTTTCCTGTAACTAGTCTAGTCCAGATACTGATTTGCTGTATCCAGGACTGTATGTAAGCTTCTGAGCCCCCAAGCCTTTCTGTGTTGGAGGGAAGCCTCTAGCTTATCAGTGAGAGTGGTGGGCATTAAGAAGACTTTATACCACAAGAGGAGTGGTTTCTGGCTCAGACATTGTAGTTTATTGGCCATCTGGGCAGTTTTTCCATCTCTTTCAACTTTCTGCCTTCTTGCTTCCTGCCTCTCCTGTAACTAGTCTAGTCTAGATACAGATTTGCTGTATCCAGGACTGTTTGTTAGCTTCTGAGTGGTGTCAATGTCTGCTCTTCAATTATTCCCTTAGATCTGCTAGTTCTCCTCTCTTTTGCACTTTTACTAGCTTATTAGTCTAGCACTTTACCAGACTTCTTGTAGCAATTATTGTAGCACACAAAAGTGCTACCAGCACTAAATGTTCTGCAAGGAAATAGCTGCAGTACTTATTATTAATGCTCACCCCTCCAGGCATGTCTAAAGGTCAGTTCCCTGTGCTTTCTCCTATTAATCTGGTGAACTTTTGCATCCTGAGGCAATGTAGCAACTGCATCATGTACACTGACAACCAACTCCTCTTACCTGTCAACACTCATACTTGTGAGAGATGCACTTATATATCCAAATTGGAAGCGATTCAGGTCATAGCCCACTATAGGTCCCCAACCATGTCCCAAGACTCACACTCCACATTCTTAAGCACCCTGGAGAATATTAGGGTCCAGCCTAAAACTCTCATACTGGGTGACTTCAACTACCCCTCCATTAACTGGGAAACTACTCATGTGCCAATACTCTTGCCCAACGTTTCCTGGAATTCATTAATTCCAATGCCCTGGGCCAGCTCATTCTTATCCCCACTAGAGGTAGCAACATCCTTGATCTGGTCATTACTAACATGGGTGACCATTGCTCTACACCAATAGTCAACTCCTCCCTGGTTAGATCTGACCACAAACTAATCACCTTGGAAATCCACCCCACCCCCCCCCCCCGTAAAAGTAACCACCATGAAAAACTTCTCCAAAGCTAACTTTGGGATCCTAAAAACAAAGGTGGCTAACTTCACGGCACCCATGCAAATGGAGAATAGTTGCATGATCGCTGAATCATACACCAGTGCACTGTACGAACACGTACACAAATACATGGATCTCGCCATACCCAATAGAACCAAGCTGCTGTCCTCCAAAAAAAGGAAGCCAATCTGATGGTCCCCTGCCATAAATAAACTCTGCGTCAGAAGGAGGAAACTGATGCAGAATAAGATGAAGTCCCAAGACTGTAAAAACTCCCTTATCAGCCTCAACAAAAAGTTGAGATCCCTCATCAAATCCTCTAAAGCTAGCTATTAAAACAGAATTGCAGCAGATAGTAAGGACAACCACAAGGCCTTCTATAGTTATGTAAATAATCTCCACGGCAATACCTAGATTTGCTCTGAGCTACTGCACAATGATACCACCTATACCGAGCCAACAGATATTGAAAATATACTGGTCGACAGATTCAATGCCAGCTTTACCCCCTTCCCCAAAGGACCAGTCACAATACCAGTAGATTGCCAGGCACCCCAGTATTACTGCTGCACAGTTTAAAACAGTACTGTCCAAGGCCAAGAATGCAGCTTCTATAGGACCTGACAATATCCCTGGCTGTGTTCTACATGAACTACAGAGTGAACTGGCACTTCACCTGAGTCCCCTGTTCAATCACAACCTCACCTCAAGATTTGTCCCTACAGAATGGCACACTGCTACAGTCATCCCTCTCCACAAAGAAGGAATGACTACAGGCCCTAGGAACTATCACTCCATTAGCCTGACGAGTCTGATATGCAAAGCTATGGAATGCATCATCATGGACCCAATAAACAAGGATATAGGGAATTTCTAAACTCTGGATCACACACAGTTTGGTTTTGTGAAGGGTAGCTCATGCCTGCTCAACTTGGTTAACTTCTTTGAGTCAGTCACCAGAGCTGTGGATGAAGGCAAGGTGGTTCATACAGCCTACCTTGATCTGGCCAAGGCCTTTGATACTATTCCCCACTCAAGAATCATAGAAAAACTCACTAAGCTAGGCATCAACCCCTATATCACTAGGTGGGTTGCAAACTGGCTCACAGGTAGAACCCACAGTGTGAAAGTAGCTAACTCCAAGTCAAACTGCCGACCAGTCATGAGTAGAGTCCCAAAGGGTTTGGTCCTGGGTCCTCTCCTGTTTGGTATCTACTTCTCTGACATCCAGGCCAACATGAAGGGACTTTGGCTGACAAAGTTTGCAGACAATTGCAAGTTGAGAGCTATTAACTCCCCTAGTGATATTGACATCCTACAGAAAGCCCTCACTGAGACCAAGGACTGGTATCAGAACCATGGCCTTAAGCTCAATGTCAAAAAAATTTCTCGTCATCCCCTTTGGGAAAAACCCAGTTCCCATGAATTACCACACTGATGGTAGTCCGCTGAACACAGAAGGCACTATAAGAGATCTGGGAACACAGGTTGACAGCAACTTCTCTTTTGACCACCACATTGGCACTGTGGTCAGAAAGTCCTTCTATGTGGCACATCTCATTACTAAGGGTTTTGCATCCAGGAAGAAAGAGGTCATTGTCTCCCTCTACTCTTCCCTCATTAGGCCAATTATTGAGTACAGTGCCCCATTTGGCATGTACCTTACTAAACACCTGCAACAACTGGAGAGGCCATAAAAGTACCTAACAAAGAGGATCCTAGGCCTTAAACATTTGTCTTATATGGACAGACTTAAAAAACTCCAACTATTCTCTGTCTCATATCACCTACTTAGAAGCGATCTCTGCATGACTTACAAAGCCATGTCTGACCCAGTTCTGTTAGAAAAGAAATCCCAATCCCTCCGCACCACATGCTCCAGAGACCTCAACTTCATTACCACAATCAACGGAACATGCTGGAGGGACAGGTTCATAACCCTGAGACTGTTCATGCTATGGAATAGATTTCCCATACATGTCAAGCAGAGAACCTCACTGGCCCTCTTCAAGAGAAATCTTGATGAGTGGATGGGAAATAGAAAATTCACCCCAGGGATCACTCCAGTGGCTTTACTTGACAGAGGCACTGGGAACTAAGGTCAGGTGGTACAATGCCTGGGTAATTCTATGGGCTAGACTTGTAAAGGCTCCAGGGTCATTAGCCTAGTACACACCTATGAACCTATACAAGAACAGACGTTAAGTTATACATATATATTAACAATTACACATTATTATTTTAACATTTGTTGACCAGGATAGTCCGACTGGATACATGTCCATTTTCGGCGGAGGCCCGGGGTGAAAAGCTCCAAAAAAAGAAAAACACAATACATAGATAAAACTTATAGTAAATACATATTACATAAGTTACAGACACTGAACAAGCAAGAAGATTATACACTTTATCAAACTTAAAAATTAGTTTAGGTAGATCAAACAAAACAATTGAGATAAAGCACATACATTTTAGAGAAAGTCACTAATCAGAATTAGAGCAAGGGCATAGCCAGTGTGTTTTATAGACTTTTATCAGACTCTTTTTGAATAAGGTTAGTGAGGATTCTAGAGTCAGGTCTGTAGGGAGTAAATTCCATGATTTTCCAGCTGAGTTGGCAAACAGTCCCCAGCTGAGTTGTTGGATTTAATTGTTTGCACCAGAAGTCTGTTAGATAAGCATAGTGGTCGGTTGTTACTGTAGGGGCTGATGATGTTTTTTAGTCCAGGCATATTTTCAGGACAGTGCAGGACTTTATGCGCCACTGTGAGCCAGTTGAACTGCATTAGGCTAAGTAGTTCATGCCATCTTAGAAGATTTAGGTTGTGACAGTGGTGCGTCCTGTATGCTGTGCCAGTAGCAAATCTGGCAATGTGGTTATAACAACAGGATGGTTTGTTAAGATCAGTTTTATTTAAGTTGGTAAATAGAGGGGAGGAATAGAGGAGGGTGGAGAGTAGATGAGACCGGGCAATAGCAGTTCTAGCAGGTGGGGTGAGGAAAGACTTAACTTTATAGATGGAGCCAAGTTTTTTATTAATGGTTTTGATAGTTTGATTGACATGCATATCAAATTTAAGGTTGTAATCGATTATGACACCTAGGAGTTTGGTTTTGGAGATAATCTTGCCATTCTTAGCTGTAATAGTAAAGACTGGTTGGGAGGACCTATGTGTGGGAGAGAAAAAAGCAGCTTTGTTTTGTTAGGGTTTAAGATCAGGCATCGATTAGAGAATCAATTTTCAACAGTGCTGAAGATGTTTTGGGTTAGTGCGAGTAGATTTGTCAGGGAGGTGGCGGAACAGATCAAAGTGGAGTCATCTGCATATTGAATGCAGGTAGCATTTGGGATTACAGTGTGGTGGTCATTGATAAAGATGGAGAAAAGAAGAGGACCTAGTATAGAGCCCTGGGGGACTCCTAGAGTGATGGGAAGTTGGTTAGATAGTTTGTCCTGCCAGGACTCTGCCTGTTGTCTACCAAGCAGGTAGGCTTGAAGCCATTAGAGGGCCTTCAGAGTATGGATAAGTAGTTGGTGGCTGACCATATCAAAAGCCTTGGAAAGATCTAGAAAGAGTGCTGAGGATAGTTTGTTGTTATTTCAGTTGTGGTTTATAACATTGGAGAAAGAGAGGAGAGCAGATGTGGTACTGTGGTATGGCCTAAAGCCATGCTAAGAGTCGGACAACAGGTTGTTCTGAATAAGATAGTACATGAGTTGCTTATGGACACACTTCTCCATGATTTAAGCTAGTGGTGGCAGAATAGCTATGAGTTTGAAGTTAGGCAATTCATTGGAGTTGCCTTCTTTATGGAGAGGTATAACATGAGATATTTTCCAGATAGAGGGGATGGTAGCTTCGGTTATAGTTCTATTGATCAAGATAGAGACATGGTATGCTATGGTATCTGCAGATTTTTGCAAATACTCTGCAGGGAGGAGGTCGGCAGCTAGAGTGGTAGGTCTTAACTTCTTAAGTAGGGTTCAGATAAGTGGAGTAGGAACAGGTTTAAAGCTAAAGGAGATTTGGGTACTGGGTATGGCTGTATTTGGATTGCTGCAATTGGTAGTTAGTTGACTGGCTAGAGACTGGATAGTCTCTGTGAAGAAGCTAGTGAAGGAATTAGTAATGTCTTCTGGGGATTTGTGGCTAGAGGCCGAGGGGCTTGGAGTGGTAGTTTGGCCTGGGTGAAGAAGTTTGTTTATATCAGCCCAGAACATTTGAGGTTTGTTTTGGTGTTTCTGTTGCAGATGACAGTAGACATTCTTTTCATCTAGAATTATAGACTTTTAGTATCATTCCTTAGCTGTCGGTATTTAAGGTGATCAAGTGGGGCTTTTGTTGCATGCCAAGTGGCCCATGCTTTGTTTCTAAATAAGATTTTAGATTTGCTAACTTTACAAAGCCATGGTGCAATTTTCACTTGGGTTCTAATAGAGCGGACAGGAGCATGAGAGTCAAAGCTAGCAAGGAATTTGTTATTAAAGTAAGCCGCTGCTTCTTCCAGTCAAAGTTGCTTCAGGACAGACCAATTGCATGCCTTAAGTTCCTTCTGGAAGTTGGTTAGGTTAAAGTTCTTATTGTTTCTTATTGTCTTTTAGATGGACTTTGCCTTGAGCTTGATTATATATGTCAGACAGTGGTTACTTATGTTGTCAGGCAGAGTTCCTGATTTGTACATTTAGGGATGGTGATTTATAAGTATCCAGTCTAGGGTACTTTCTTTGTTATTTGGTTTACCAATCCTGGTGGGGGAGGTTATGATCTGTGAAAATCCATAGAGGTTTACATGGGCCAAAGGAGCTTCAGAGGAACATGTGTTCCAATCAATGTTGAATTCTCCAAGAACAATGGTTTCTTGGGGGTGATTACTGGATAACCAATACAGGATGTATTTTAGGGTGTCTATATTCTTGCCTGGGGATATTAAGACACAGACAATGTTTATACATTTATGTTTATTAAGTTGTAGTTTAGTAATGGTAATTTCCACATTATTAACCTGGGGTAGTTGTTGGGTCTCTATAGTGACAGTTAGGGTAGACTTGTGAAGTATGGCTACCCTACCATCCTTCCTAGTGGTCCAGTCTAATCTAAATATGTTATACCCTGGAGGCAGAACTTCATTGTCCTTATCAGCAGGTTTTAGCCAAGTTTCGGTAAGACATAATATTTCAGAGGAATGGACTGCTAAGAGGGCATGGAGATTATGAACTTTATTATTCTTAATTACATTACATGCATGTAAAATAAAGGCAACTATTACAGTGTAAAAGATACTTATGCATTAGTAGATATTGAACAGTGAGCATCTAAAGAGGTGTATTAGTGGGTTTGTCAAAAAGATAATAGATTATGTAATTAGTACTTAGATATTCAACCAGGACAGAAACTTTTAATATAGTAGTTAAAAGGTGGGATATAAAGCAGGTTCATAAATAACAGAAAAACAAAAAAGCAGTTCAAAGAACCGAGGCTGATACAGTATAATGTTAAGTTCTTTTCATTTACTAAAATAGTACTATTTTAGTAAATGAAAAGTGCTTAACATTATACTGTATCAGCCTCGGTTCTTTGAACTGCTTTTTTGTTTTTCCATTGGTTTCATATATTTGAGTTTCATATATATATATATATATATATATATATATATATATATATATATATAAAAAATATTGGCATCTATATTACCCGATCGAACGTTTAGGTTAGCGAATACCTAAATGTCGACCTGGTAATATTGAAAAATAAAACAGTGAATGGCTGATTTAACGTAGGGAATGAATTCCCTTGGCCCCAAAAAAAAAAAATTTTTAAACCTTAAATAATCTCTACAGTGGGGAAAGGAGCAAAATCCACACAATGGGAAAGGGAATTCTTTCCCTGAATTAAATCGGCCATTCAAGTTTTTTTTTGCTTTCGCTATCGCCAGATCGACGTTTAGGTATTTGCTAACCTAAATGTTCGATCAGGTAATAGGAACCCATAATATTGTAAGATTTATATTAGAAGTATAGAGGTGGGGATGAGCAGAGTCACAAAATGATGTATATAGTAAAACTATTTGAGTATTGGAGAAGACAAGTTGTGCAGTACAGGATTCTGAATTAAGAGAAATGGTCTGACAATGTGGCAAAATAAAGATAACAGTGACACTTAGCCTGATGATATACAGGAGTAGATCCATTGATCTGACAGGTGAAGATTAGTTGAGTTTTAAATGTGTTTTCATTCTGAATGGATTTCATTTGTAGTAGTATGTGATTCAGAGTTTACGTACCTGTTTGAATATAGTGAGTCACCTGTGGTATTAGATGGTTTTGTTATAGTGACTAGTGATTTCTGAACTCCCACCTAGTATTAGATGATTTTGCTATAGTGAATAGTGATTTCTGATCTCCCACCCCAAAATCAGATTACCATCTAAATAATAAAAACTTAATTAGTGTGGATACATGAACATTAGCTAGATAGCTCCCTTCCCCAACCCTAAAACTAGACTGTAATTACAGTAATGAAAACCTATCGAAGAGTAGATAAGTGAACCGAATAATATTGTAACACTATTTTATTGCCAATAATCTTTTTCACAAACATTTTAAGTCAGCTAGTGCTGCACTCATCCATATGCCATTTAAAATGTCAAATTATTGTTTGGCAGCATGACATAGCATTTAGTGTTGATACCTCACTGATGATTCTCTAGTTTGATCCTCTGTGAAGCCTATATGTTCTCTCCATGTCCATGCACACTTTTGTTGGGTGGTGTGGATGTCTCAAAGGTGCACTGTAGGTGAGTTGGTGATCCTTCCTACTGCCAATAGGTGTGATGCTATGACGCTATGTGTGTGTGTATATGCGTGTGTGTGTGTGTGTGTGTGTGTGTGTGTGTGTGTGTGTGTGTGTGTGTGTGTGTGCACGTGTGTGTGTGTATGTGTGTTTGTGTGTGTGTACATGGGTCTACTCTACATGATCGAAATCTCAATTGATCAACTTTCATATGGCCGAGACCACATGATCCAACATTTGAAACATCGATCATGTAACAAAAAAAAAAAACTAAATATGTCTAGCAGGGGTGCAAGCTCCCCAGCATCCCCCACCCCCACTACTGAAATATACCAACTCTGAGATAACACTACATTGTGGAAACGGGAAATCTTCCCATTACGTGCTGTATGGAGATCTCCATTGAGACTGTTTGAGCTTTTAAAAGCTCGACATATGGTCTCTGCCATATGAAAATTGAGCTTTTAAAAGTTTGACTATCTGAACGGGACCCATGTACATACATATCTATATATATGTCATCATGATTATTCACATGTAAAAGTACTGTATGCATTATGGAAAAAATTGATGGTGGCATATATAGTTAGCATATTGCAGTAAAGAAATCCTGCAATAACCCAGACAAATGTGAATATTCTTAACCTGTTGTTAACAAAAGGCTGAAAGTCCACAATAGTAGAGATATTTGTTTCTCATAAAAGAGGGATTTGGGGCCTAGAACGGAGATGTTAATAGGGTCCTGACCAGAGGAAGCTGTGGAATATCAGAGAAGAAAGCCCTGTAGATGTTTTCAAGGTGCACCAAGAAAAGTACTTGAGCATTGATTTACTGCATTTTACATTGAACTGTTGAAGGAGAACTGCTTTGTTGGTGTTAAAAGACTTTAGCTTAAAACAGAAGTGCAAATGTGTAAATTCAGAATTCTGAACTACTTATAACTGCCCTGTGTAAAAGCATGCTTATCATTTTAAATTCACTTTTAGAAGTAAACTTTAATTTTGTATTTCACCATGAGTAAACTATATTGAACAGAATAAAATGCTGCCAGTGTTTTATAACTGCTACAATACACATAAAAATATGTTCATTAATGCCCTGTTTGACATTATTTTCTCTGCTTTCTCCACAGTGAGTGCATGGATAGCTTTTAGCTTACCCAGCACCCTAAATTTATTAAGCTGGTAATCAGATAGTGACTGAATGAAAATGGTTTTGAAAGTTTTTGCTGTACTTTGCAGTGCATAATATTTACAAATACTCACTGTATTAATATCAATAAACATTTCTAAGTTATGACAGTTTTTCTGAATTATTATTCTTTTGAGGCCTGTTTTGACTGGTCACATAAGATTACAAGCCCCTCATAGTCACGCAAGACACATGTCAATAGAGTATTTTGTGACTTGCTCTTAGAAGGTTGAGTCTTCCAATAGTGGCATTTGATTAGACACACACACACACACACACACATGCACACATGCACACACGCACGCACACACGCACACACACACACACACACACACACACACACACACACACACACACACACACTTACTTTGTAAGTTACATAACCCAACAGCTCTATTCCTCTGAAATGTTTTGACTTTGAGCCGTTTTCATTTCAAATATAGCTGAATGAGTTTGCTGGTGTCTGGGATGTTCTAAGCATACTCAGACTTATTGCCCCAATCACAATCTGGATGGTGTCTGTGATGCTTTCAGCATGGTCATGCCCATGATGAGTTGTTTCATTCAGGAAGTTTATGGTATCTGGAATACTGTAAGTATGTTGTTGTTGTTGTTTGTCTTTTCGGCTTTTCCCAGTTAGGGGTCACCACAGCAGAACTCCGGTCCGCTAATGATTGACAGTAGATTTTTTTATGGTGCCAAGTTGCCAGCCCAACGCCCAACCTTCAGCGAAGGCATGCCCATTCACGCATGTCTTTCGGAGGCCACTCGACAGCGGGGAGGATATGCAGACTTCACACAGAAGGAACTCCAGCCATGAATTGAACAGGAGAACCTCTTGCTGTGAGGCAACAATGCTACTGCTGTACCACCGAGGCTTTAGGATATGAGAACACAGAAAAGTTGGTGCAGAATTCTAAAAAATGTTGCATGTTGTGTTATTAAGAATTTTATACATGAAGCCTGGAATTTTGAAATTTTGTGAGTGAATATTAGGTTGAACAAGCAAAAGTTAATTGACATATCAGTAAGGTATATGTATGTATGAAATGCCTGTGCTTTGTATGAAACATATTCACAACTAAATGTTTATCAGTGATTATTAATGTATTTTAATATTTTAACTCCAAGGGAGAGCTCTCTCATACTGCAGTGGGTCATTGGAGACAAACTGATGTCCCTCTCTCCAGGCTGAGTAAGGAGAAAGTCATGGTCAGTTCCTTATCAGGGGTCAGCATCTGACACATTACACACACACTCAGGTCATTGGACCTCAAGTACTAGTATGACTCAATCATAGTAAATGTAGGCGTAAATGACCTGAGATGTATTTCCGTAGACTATATGAAAAGAGACACCATGGAGCTCTTGGAATATATGTCCCAGGCAGGTATGATCCTAGCAATGATCAGCATTTTACTTTCTCCAAGGATGATGCCACAATATGAACAGAAGATGACTGACTTTAACAATTGGTTTAGGTTTTGGAGTCATTCTAAGAGGGTGAAATATTTGTCAGGACGGGGAAAGAGATGGCCAACAGACCACACTGCTTTGCCAAGGATTTTCTGCACCTCTCTTCTCTAGGGTTTAGTTTTTGGAGTCATTCTAAGAGGGCGAAATATTTGTCAGGATGGGGAAGGAGATGGCCAACAGACCACACTGCTTTGCCAAGGATGTTGTCACCTCTCCCATCTAGACGTTTGAATACTGGCTAAAATATTGTCCTTTTCAATAGTGCCTTTTAGGCAATGCCAAACTGAAAGTAGTTCTGACATAGCAAATCAAAGCCAAGATAATCTAAAGGGGTTACTGCTCAATAGCAGTAGTCTAAACAAAAAAGCGCCACTCTATACAAGCTCTCCTAACCCTTCTGTGTGGTCAATGAGACATGGTTTCAAGCTGCAAAGGGCACACTGGCAGTGCAAAGCTATAATGCTTTCCACACATTTAGACCAGCTACTACATCGACAGGGATAAAAGGTGGAGAATAAAGATACCTCAAGGCTAGTCAAAAAGAACAATGCACTTGAGCTTCTCAAATCACCATAGGCAAAATCCCATACCACTTCCTTTCAAGCTATAGTTCCCCCTCTGTGACCCAAGAAACCCATAACATGTATTTGAACTTATTGGAATCACTCACTGATGCGACAAGTGATGTTACTTTCTCCACTATCAACTGGGAATCATATACGACACCAAACATGCAGGTACAGAGATTCATGGATTTTGTAAACACAAGCTCCATGGACCAGATTGTCAATACACTCACCAGGGGTGTAAACATACTTGATCTGGTCTTCATTAATATGAGAACGTGCAGCACACCCCAGTTAATGTCTTTTCTGCTAAGGTCAGACCACAAAATGGTTTCCTTCGAAATAAAAATAAAACCTGGAACCCAAGCTTACCCTGGAATGTTTAGGTACTACTCTAAGGCTAACTTCCTACTATTAAGTTTTCAAGCCCCCATAAATCCTGAGAACACTGCTGCCTATTTGGAACTGTTCAAAGAAACCCTATACAAGCATGTTAGTGGCTGCACAGAAGCAGGTGTACCCACCAGGAAGAATTATACAGAACTAACTGAAAAAATAAGTCAACCTAGTAGAATCACAACATCAATAGGCTGTTTAGCAGGAGGAAGAAAATCAAGGCAAAAATTAGAAGATACAGCACTCAGTATAAATGTACTATCATCAAACAAAAAATTCACAAAACAAATAAAGTCTGCCAAAGCCAAATTCGATGTAAATTTGTCCTACCAGGCCTAGGACAACCACAAGACATTCTTTAGTTATGTCTGCAATATTAAATGTAATACACGTTATAGATGGAGCCACCTATTCAGAGCCAGAAGATATAGCAAACCCACTGGTCAACAAATTCAGTTCCAACTTTACCCTTCTCACCCTCTCAATGCCTTCTCAGGAAATACTATCAAAATATGACTTTCCCTACTATCACTAGGGAACAGATCCTTAATGCTCTCTCTAAGGCCAAGATCATTACATCAATAGACCTAGACAATATCCCAGGATGCCTTCTAAATATCTTGACACATGACCTATCAGACCAACTGGAATTACTGTTTAACTGTGGCCTCCAAACAGGCTTTATGCCTCATGAATGGAGAACAGCAACAGTCATCCCTCTGCACAGATGTGAGCCATCTACAGACCCTGGAAACTAAAGGCTCATAAATCTCACTAATCTCATGCAAAGACATGGAAACAATTATCATGGAAATGATCAAAAATGACAGAGGAAACCTCCAGACACTGGACCCAATCCACCTTGGTTTTGTCAAGGGCAGATCACACCTACTCAGCCTAGTGGATTTCTTTGAGAAGGTCACCAAAGCAATGGATGAGGGCAAAATGGTTCACACTGCCTACCTTGACTTGTGCTAGGCATTGACACAATACTCCACTTGGGCATTGTTGACAAACTCAAGAGGTTAGGTATAAACCCTTATGTCACCCGGTAGATAGCCAGGTGTCTCACAAATATGACCCAGGAAGTTAGAATTAGGGAGTCTACCTGTACAGAAAGGCAGTAAGGGGCAGAGTCCTCAGGGATGAGTCCTGGGACCACTTCTTTTTGGCATTTACTTCTCTGAAGTCAAGGCCAATGTCCATGGCCTCTGGCTGGCTAAATCTACAGATGATTGCAAATTAGGAGCTGTCATAAAATCCCCCACAGACACAAAGTTCTCCAGGAAGGGCTGAGACTGGCAGATAGCTGGTGCCAGAAGCATTGATTAAAACCACATATCAAGAAATGCATAATAGTATCCTTCACAGAGTCATCTACCCCTGGTTACCATCATATTGACAACACTCTCCTAACATTTGACCCAGAAGTCAGGGACTTGGGGACACACATAGACAATGACCTAGCCTTTGATCAAAAATCTACAGTAGTGAGGAAATCATTCTAATGTTGTAAAACTTATAAACAAAGTCATGGTATGGCATCTAGGTTCAAGGAGGTCATTGCTCACTGTATTTGGTATTCATCAGACCCATCATTGAGTACAATGCCCACTTTGGGGTGTACCTAACTAGGCACATCCAACAAATGGAACATCCACAGAGGTTCCTGTCTAAATGAATACATGACATAAGTAACACGCCCTGTGCACGTAATGAAAAAAGCACAGATACTGGGTAAAATGCTTGGTGTTCACCTCAAAGCAAAAAATAACAACAAAATAACGAACAAACCATGACTGAAGGAAGAAAACAAACAAAATTTAATGAGAAGCTAGAGCTTTCATGATCCAAACTGATTGCTTCTTCAGACTTAAATCATACTGAACAGACAAAGTTAAATCAAAATACAAGCCTATCACAGTGGAGAATGTACTAAATTAGAAAGTGCATTTATCTAAAAACTTTACTTACTTAAAAGCTAAAAATATTTAAAAATTTACAAATTATTAGTAAAATGTGTAAATAATACATAGTAGTACAAAAACCATTTGATACATAATTTTAATGTTTCAGTGGTCGGGCTTTCAAAAAAGGTTTAAGTGATACCATACCATTAATTCCAGGGGGCTTATCAGCCTGCAGTTTCATAATCCACTTCTGTTCAACCTCCTCTGTCCTGTTCTTAATATCGCCACCTCTCAAGCTTTCTGAAAAAAATATTTAATACAAAAAAGTTAAAAACATGGTGCATCCCTTTTTCTTGTACATGCTTAGCCAGTGCACTAGTTTCCTTATTTTTTACAATGTCCCTCATATGTTCCCGGATTCTATCTTTAAGGCATCTATTTGCATTCCCGATATAAAAAGCATCGCAATATTTACAAAAACTAAAATAGACCACATTCTGCATTTTATGATCTGCACATGTACAGACTGCCTCAAGGACCTATCCCTATATCCTATCTCCTACAGGCTGTTTAGGGGAGACATGCCTGGAGTACAAGGCCTTGTCACACCCAACCCTGCTGGACCTCCTGCATATCCACAAAACAAACAGCACTAGAATTCTTGCCTGTGATATCAATAGGACCTGCTGGAGAGACAAGAATGTATCCCTGGGACTACGCCTTCTCTGGAACAGGCTCCACATCAATTTGAAGTAGAGTTTCTCCCTAACACAATTCAAGTGTTAGTTGTACAACTGGATGGGAATGGGAAATTCATCCCTAGTTTGACACCAATGTCTCTAATGGACACACACAGCCTGTAAATGGTTCCCCTCTTAGGCCCTTGATGTTGACTGTTTCATCACCTAAGCCCCTGCTTACACTTATCAAGGGTACCAGAACCTGAGAGGTTTAGATTCTTGGCTTTGCATAAAAGGGCCCTTGTGTTCATTAGTTTAGTACACACCTATGAACCAGAGGATTTATGATTTTACATTGGCTAGTAGCACTGTTCTCTGGATCAGTATAGGGAAATATTTATATGCTCACTCATACCCTGTTTGAACTGATCTTCTTTTTTCACCCTACTACTTTCTACTCTATTTTTTTCTTCATTTCTCTCCTTTCTCTATCTCTCCTACTCTATCCTGCTAATCACTATCCTATCTGCTACCCTCACTACCTATTTTCCTGCTTGGCTCCCCACTTTCTCCCTCACTGCTACACACCCCTATTTTCTTGCTCGGCTCCCTCACATCTTCTTTTTCTTCTTCACCCATGGCTGCACACTCCTGTACACTCAAACTATTGTGAACTCCTATGACAGCAATTATATAACAACATATGTCTTATCTCCTATTTAACCTTTGTTTCTCCTTTTTCACCAGGCATTACACCCCTTTCTAACCACTCTCTTTTTCCAACTGAGCCTACAGAGTACTAAAGAAAACCTAAGCATAAATGGAAAGCTTTACCTATCTCCTGTTGGATGTCCTAACCTCATACCCTTGATATTTATTTTAATTGTAATGTATGAACAACCTGAAGTTTGTTTTAATTTTTGTCATTCTGTTCTATAACAAATGGCCCTTCATGCATCACCACTCATAATTCTAGCCCCCCTCTCCTCGCTGTTTTTTTTCTAATCTCATTTTTAATACCTGAGCTAATTTCCTTTTGCTGCAGTAGACCCCTGTAGGGACTCCCAGACATTCATTAAACCTTTACACTTTTACAATCTCTCCATAATTAATTATTTCAGACCTTTCTCATCCTTTGTTCCCAGTTTCTTTTTTTGGTTTCCCTCTCTCTCCCTCCTCATCCTACTCTTATTGTTATTTTCCTTAAAGGAAAACAGTACCCACAGACTAAAAAAAAACATGGTTTTGTGTTTCCTACATTTACCACCACTCTTGGACTATTGACAGGTTTTTAAATATTTTTATGTAATTTCTGAGTTTGACCACATGGGGTCTGGCATCTTAAAATAATTATGCTTGTTTAGTCTGCCTCTAGGTATCCCACAATACAATCTTGTTTATAAAAAATTACATCACGCAGGCCTCTTTCTTCCTAAAGTTCCTGTCACTGCATTAATTTTACATACTTACACTGCTGTATTTCAGTCAGTGAGTTTTAAGTAACATTTCTTGATGTTCAGTGATGACTTAAAACACAAACAGTGCAAATGCCACAGAACAGAATTTTAAAGTGCTTTTACTGCTGCTTCTTTTTAGAATGGCTAAATTACAGTATTTTGTGAAGCCTGAATTGTACTACTTTGACTCATCTCTCATCCCCTTTCATACCTAATTTTCTTAGCTGTCAAAGTGCTACGGGTAATCTGAGCTGTTACCTGCTGTGATTGACAGCTCACAGCAGGAGACTTGACTCATGTACTGTTTCCTTGTTCTAGCCTTTACTTTCTCTATAGGTAGGGGAAGGATCAGGGAGCTGTGCTATCACAGCATGGGTGGGTTTTTAGGATGGTCATGGTGATGTCAGTTTGGGGAGGGAATTGGCCATAAAAATACATGTATTCATTGGCCTTGATGACTTTTTCAGGGCAGAATAACATTTGTTTGAAAGTGAAACCCCCACAGTACAGTAAGGTACTGTTCTATTCGGCAGAAACAATTAAGTTAACATATTTTAAATGCTGCACTGTTGTTTATTCATATCTGGGACAGTAAATAGAGAGAAAAAGGACAGAGAAGTTGAGCATTTAATAATAGAATCTCATTGTTGTCCTTTAAGCGCAGTCCAAATACTGCTCGCAACCATTTTTCAGTCTCTTCACATCCTCTCCTGGCAGTACATCCTTAAACTTACCTCTCTGATTGTTTTTGTAGCTAGATAATAGACCAGGGCCAGCCCGCTCCATTTGCCCTCACTATGCTAGGGCTCACTCTGCCCCTCTACCCTACCCCCATTCCCAACCACCCCATTATCCCTAAATTTATACTTATCCGCAGAAAATGTCTACCTTCTCAAGCCTCCAATCACATCAGTCCTGTTCCATAATCTGCCACTTAACAAATCATTTTAATTTTGAAAAGCCCCTCCCTCACTATTTTACAACCACTGTAATACCAGTTTCTGCCACCTTTCAGCAAGATACATAATACATCAACTTCACACAATACTACTACAACACTTAGCACTATGCATCTTGCTCACTATCACACACCTCTGCACAACATATCACAACCAACATATCCTCATCTTCTACTACCCAAACAATCCACTCACAGCCACCCTATTCAACTCTATGTTCAACTTTACTATTACACCTTACCTCAACAGTACCACTATTGAACTATTTCCTTATAAATGCATCCATTCAAAGAAAACACTGACCCTATTACTCAAAACTACCAAACCACTTACTAAACTTACCCACCTATTCCTAGTCAACTCAGCACACATGAAACAAAGTGGGGAAATTCATCCAAATCCAGGTTCTCAGTTTCTATCTCAATCATCACACTGCTATCCTGCCCTATTCACTACAAACATCACACAGTACCCTCACAGAATCTCAGACCTCTCTAATCCTAAACATGAATATGAGAAGTATACTAAACAAAATCCCAGAATTCCATGCAACTCTTCACTAGTACTTCCCAGCCTTAGCTATAACAGAAACCTGGCTAAAATCATACATAGATGACACTGAAATCCTAACTCCTGAGTACAGAATCCTGACAGATTATAGAATCCACAAAACAGGTGGCAGTATTCCTATAATCTACTAAGAAAACCTCAAAATAGAAAGGTTGGTTATAAACTTATTTAACCACAATAATAATGAAATTCCAATCTCTCATCTTCAAATAAACCACAACAAACATATCATTATTGCAGCCATTTACATTCCCCCTGGAAACACACTACCACAATTGAAAACCTTCTTCACTGGTGTTCAACAACATACACCCAGGAAATCAAAGAAAATGGGTGATTTTAACCTTGACTGAGCAACTGTATCCTACAACAATCCCACCAAATTTGTAAGCCTATATGGCTTCTATGAAATGATCCAATCCCCCACAAGGGTGGACAAACACAGTAATAAACAATCAACACTGAACTGGGTTCTCACCAACAAACCCTCCCTCTACCCTCAACATGGTTGTCTCCCTGGCAACCTAAGCAACCACCAACCTACTTACTTATATAGGCAGCACACCATCACCCCAAATAACATTGTCTACAAATACATTTTCAGCAAAAAAAAAAAATTGTCAAGAAGTCTTTAATAACCTCCTGCAGAAATGTAATTGGTTCCCACTAAAACACCTTCCCCTAGACTCAGCCATGCAATATTTCAATGAAAAATTCACCCAAATACTAAACAGCCTCGTCTCCCTTAGAAAAATCATTATAAAATCTAAAAATACACCATGGCTCACCTCACCAATGACACCATACAAATCCTGAAACTAAAAGACAAAACATGGACCCAATACCAAAAGACAAAATCAATTCTCCTTAAATATCACCAAATGCGCAACCTTGCCAAAAACAAATTAAACAGGACAAAAAAACTACCACACAACTATACAAGATAAACACCACAATAACCTCCAGATATTTTGGAAAGCCGTAAACCAGCAGCAGGTCATAGCACTACCCCAGCCCCATCCACAACAGAAACTGCCATAATAATTGCATCCCAGTTCAACTCTCATTTTGTTAATTCTATCCTATCACTTGTAAAAACTGAATTTGTTTTTCCACTATCCATACCTACACAAACAATAGACAGCCTAAACTCCTTTACTATAAAATCAAACCAACTCCCCAATGAATTCCTCAAAATAGCATCAGCCACCATCTCCTACCCTATATCCATCTTAATTAATTAATCTATAACAGAATAGCATAACCTAAGCTGTGGTAAGTCTCTTACATCATCCTGCTGCAGAAGGGTGGTACATCCACAGATTTCACAAACTACCATCCAATAGCTGCACTTCCTCCATAGCAAAAATCCTTGAAAAATGTATTCACTCACAACTACTCGATTACTTAACAAAATGTAACCTCCTAGCCACATCCCAGTATGGTTAGACTCAAAGACAGCACCACTACTGCACTTGCCAGCTTTGCTAACTCAATCAACCAAATTCGAAATTCTGGACAACTTGCATCCACCATCTTTTCAATATGTCCAAAGCTTTTGATACTGTTTCACATCAGAAACTGCTCAATAAGCTAGCCTCCTTAAACCTTTCCCAAACATCCCTTCGCTGGTCAAAGTTACCTGTCTGACAGACAACAGGCAGTAAAGTGGCAAAATGAACTCTCCACTCATCTTCCTGTCTCTGTCAGTGAACCACAAGGCTTCATACTCAGAAAACGTCTATTCATCATTTTCACCAATAAACTCCACCCAGCTTCCAAAAATGCAACCACAGTCCAATATACAGACAACTCCTCTCCTATATGCTCAGCTCACTCTTTCCAGAACTCCTACAGACCAGCCAAATCCCTTCCTTCACACTGAAAAATTCCTCTCCAACTCCCAACTTAGCCCTAACCCAAACAGAACTAAACTCATGCTCTTCACTGACAAAAAACACACTATCCAACCTTCATCATCCACTCCACTAATAACATTAAAATAGAACCTGTTGAATAGACCAAACTCCTTGGTATTACCATCAACAACAATCTTAGACTTGATAAACATCTAGCTACTACCCTCAAAAAGGTACACATCAAACTAGGGTCACTTTATAGAGTCAAACCTTTCCTCACTAACACCACTAGAAAATCCATAGCCAATACATGTTTACTCTACTCACTTATTTATGCATCACCTATATTCATTAATCTTAGGAAAACAGACTTAAATAAGCTAGAATCTTGCTACAACAAAATAGCAATACCTGTGCCAAAAAGAAATTTAAAATGAAGTAATATGACTGTGAACAGAGCCCCTAATGAAGGTTCTGATAGTTTTTTAAGTACTTTTTTAAAAGGACCTCAAAATCTGTTTACTAGTGAGAAGTTGTATCCGAAAACATGGAACCTGACTTAACAGCAGAATTTTTTAAATTGGAGAAACACTTGCTAAAACTCTGTAGATTGCAATGGGATGTTTTGTTTGTGGAGACCTGTTTAATAGTAAAAAGAGTTCCGAGGGGCTTAAGAGTAATGAAGGCACCTATTGATGATAAGCTTTCCAGTGAGTTAATAGAGGCATGGAAAGCTTTAAATGAAACTACATGTCTTCAGTATGTTAAACTGTTGCGGAAGGAGCAGAAAAGGGTTTTAGCTGACTTGACTAATGTGGTAGTAGACATCTATAACAGCTTAAAAGATGTGACCTCCTTTAATAATTTTACCATGTAAATGGAAATTATTTCAGAAAAAATAGCAGCAGAAAATAAGTTATTAAGGGAGCTCAAAAAGTTTATGAGAGATCAAAATGATTACAATACAGGGGCCAATTTGGTTTTCAGTTGTAAAAGCATGTTGGATAATGATGTGGTAAATGATGGACAAGAAATGCTACAATCACAAATGGGCAGTTTAAATTATGATGATGAAAGGCAAAGAAAAGCTAAAAGATTGAAATCCAATTTGGGCGCAGCAGAGGAAGTTATGCATGATAAAGAACAATCAGGTAAACATGGACAAGGAAAGTTTAATTACTTTCAGAAACAACCTGATACAGGCAAGTTAAAGAAACAGTATAAAAAACAATGGTGTTTTCCAAATGTAGAGGTATACCAAGATGAAGGAACAGGGAAAAAACATGGGCACAAGTAGTGGCACAGATTCCACAGCATCTGTACTAGAAGCCAAAAGGAAGGAATCATGTAAACTATCAACACAATCAAAGCAACCAGAAAGATTTTTTTCAGGAACAATGGGAAAAAGAATTTTCCAAGGAAATAAATGATTTTTCAGCACATGGTACTATCACTAATTAATTTCAATTTGTGAATGTATCCACTTTTTATCTAAATAATTAACATTTGAAACTTTTAAGTAAGGGATTAACTTTTGTGCCCTCAGGCAGGGTGGACTTAATTAAGACAATGATTGCTTTAAGAGATTTTACAAGGAAGTTGAATTTAAATTTCTTTTTGTGACAATAATAGTGAAATAGTAAGCCTATTTAAAATGCCAAGTGTATTTAATCCTTGCCTAAGACCTGAATTGAAGGCATTTTTACTCACTTGTGAGAATGATGTTAGAAATTTGTTGGAGACAAAAGCAATTAACTAGTATTATAATTTGACTATTAAAGAAAATGAAGCCTTGTAAGAATTAAAGAATAATAACACTTTATATAAAACAAAAGTGAATAAGAGCAATGCGGTGGTGGTATTAAATATGGATAAGTGTTGTGAAGAATTAAAAAAAGATGTTAGATGATAATAAGTGTTATAAAGATATGACTTGGGCAGAAGTTGTTAAATCATATAATATGATTGATGCATATATTGCGGAATGGTGGATGGAAGGTTCGATTACTGTAGATGTTGTGGAGTATTTTAGAATTTGGAAACCCAAGCTTTGGAGATACTTTTGGTCTGCCCAAAATACATAAGTACTTAGATAGCTCTACATTTAGACCCAGAGTGGCCAGCCAGGGCAGTAAAACAAAATTGCTGGCCATTTATGTGGATACATTTTTACAAAAATTTGTATGTGAGAGTGATTCTTATATTAGAGACTCATTTGATTTTAAGAATTTGATAACAAATATTACAGTGGCTGACTCAATAATACTAGTGACAGTAGATGTTGTTTCCTTCTATACCACCATTCCCAATGCAGAAAGATTAGAAATGGTTAATAGAGAGATGCATTCCTCAGGAATTTTTACATGTGAACAAGTAAGATTGTTGACATATTTTAGATGTGATTTTGAGTTCCATTTTTTTTAATTTGATAATTTAATATATAAGCAAATGAATGGCATAGCTATGGGAGCAGCTATGACCCCTAACTATGACCCCTAACTATGCCAATATTTTTATGACAGGCTGGGAAAAAGAATTTGTTTATGGTTTTGAATTTTTTTAAGGATAAAATGTTTTATAAACATTTTATTGATGATTTCTTTATATTATGGAAATGAAGCATTAAAAGATTAATGGAATTTTAACATATTTAAACAATATTTCTAATTATCTTAAGTTTACATATAAAGTAAACAGCGATAGTATAATTTTTGGGTCTATATCAGCATTTTGAAAATGTAATAGGTCGAATCCCTAAATAATCGAACTGAAGTGATCGACCTATTACATTTTTGAATGCCGATAAAAAAATAAAAAATAAATAAATAAATACAACTAAAGGGTAAAGACAGGGGGCAAGCCCCCTGAACCCCCCACACCCCCACTACTTACATATACCAACTCTGAGACAGCCCTAAATTGAGGTAAATGGAAATCTCCCCTTATGGAGATTTCTGTTTACCTGTTCGATGTTCTGCCCTTTCAGCGTTCTCGATGCGACAATATCAAATTCGATATTGTCAGCATTTGAGATGCTGATAGGGACCCTTATTTTTTTAGATTTAGTAGTATATAAAATCTGCCAACAAATTGAAGGTTATAATTTTAAAGAAGGAATTACAAACTAATGGTTATTTACATAATTGTAGTATTTTAGAATAAAAGCCTTAAAAGAAATATAGTAAAAGGGTAATTTTTATGATAAAGTGAGTTGATGGTAGACATTTTTTGATGTAGAATGTGAAATGATGGAAAATAGGTTTTGTGAAGGCACTGCCCAGGTGATTTAGTAAGTGAAATTAAGAACGAAGCAAAAAATAAAAGAAAGTTGAACAATGTGGTTTTAAATACAATGAGTTCTGATTCATATAATAATAAAAATACAAAAGATTATGCATTAACATGTTTTGCAAAATTCAGTAGATGAAACCAATATCAAATAGGTATTGAGAAATAAACTGGAAGTTTCTTACAAATTTCCCTGACTTAAAAAACATTATTGGGGATAGCCCAGTTTTTGTCTCCAAAAGGGAAAATAATTTAAAAGAGTATTTTATAGGAATAATAGAAAAAAATAGTTAGTAGAAAATAAAACGTATGTTAAAGTGTGGTAATTGCAGATTCTGTCAATATATCCTTGAAGGAAAAGAAGTTAGAATTGAAGTAAGAAATTAAAATATTAGATTATTATATGAATATAATTGTAAGTCTAAATTTGTAGTTTATTTAGCCCTATCTGGACTTTGCTCTGTGCTTTATTTTGGTAGAAAAATTAGGGAGTTTAATAAAAGAATGTATGAACATTTAACGGCTGTAGAAATAAAGGAATTAAATAATGGTTTAGCTAAACATGTTATGCAAAGCCATAGTCTAGAAATTGATAAAGTGCATTTTAAATGTATAATAATAGATCATATGCATAACTATAATGTAAGGTTCGGTGCAGAAGAAGAATTAGACTGGATAGAATATTGTTGGCAGGTAAGGTTAAATGCCTGTAGTTCCCCTAGAATGAATGATAGGGAGAACTACAAAATAATTTTGAAGACGAATTGGGGCTAATTCATTGAGATGAAGCAAATCATGTGAACTGATTGATACTATTTATGGTGTTTGTATTTAGAGTACAATTAGGTATGAAGAAGTTCTGTGTAAGGGATGAAAGTGCTTACCAGTTGTACATGTTGTTCTACTGTTTTATTAAAGTTAAAAATGTGTTCTAATATAGTGCACCATTCATGTTTGATGTGTTAGAGCACTTGTGTTTTTAAAATGGCAAAGTTTGCCACTGGCCTTCCTAACACATACACCACTGCAACTCACTGCACCAAGTAAAATAGCTGTAACTACCAAACCTCCTAACTTTCAACCAACTACATTTCACACACAATGTTTTACATCATCCTAGCAACTGCCCAGCTCTAAAAGACCTTATCCATCTCTACAGTAGCAAAAGATCCTGAAGAACAACCAATAAACTTCTTCTAGAAGTAACCAAATCCAGCAATTACCACAGAGACTCCCTTATATCAAACAAGATATCCAAAATCTGGAACTCCATACCCCAAATAATTATCAACACCAACAACATGCAAACAATACCACCAGTCAGCAAAACCTACTGCGGAGAACAATAAACAAAATGTAAATAACGTAACCACCAATCCGCAGTAGTTATCCACGGTGCCAATTTTCTTTCTTTTGAAATTGGTATTCAAAAGACTAGAGTTAGAACAGTCAATAAAATTATTTAAAATTATTTAAAATGTATCACAGGCATGGACTTCAGTATGCAATCCAAGTTTATTCGTTAGCGCTTTCACCACCAGGTTTCATCAGACATTAAAAACAGTCAAAATTATTCCATTTAAATAGTATACAGAGCTCATTGATTGGATGATGAGTAAATGACATCACATAAATTAAAACAAAAACTCGTGAATGAATACAATGACTAATAAATATCAAAATGTTAAAAACCATTTCCTTTTCCTAACAGACAGCCTTCTACTTTTAAGAACAGGTTTAAGGGGAATTTTTTCATTGAGTCCAGGGGAGGCATCAGCTCGAAATCTAATCATCCATCTCACCTCACATTCCTCAGTGTGGTTGGTTATATCTCCACCTCGTGGGCCTTCCCCAATTTGTTGTATCACTAAAAATACAAAGGTATGTAAAACACCTTCATGTAGACAATGTTTAGATAAAGCATTAAAAGTAGAGCCATTTCTTATATTGTATACGTGATCCCTGATGCGTTCACGTAATTTCCTATTTATTTTGCCAACGTAGAACGCATCACAGGAAACACACTTGGCTAAATATACTAAATTCCTGCTCTGGCAAGTAGTATTAGTGTGAAAATTAAATATTTCCCTTGTACAAGGATGCAGAAATATATCACTGGTGTCAATCATATTACATTGTCCGCAATGGCCACAAGGTTTAGTGTTGACATCAACTCCAGTTGGTTCATGTGCAATCCTAACTAAAGGTCGATGGCAAAGCAAGTGTTTTAAGTTTTTCTTATTTTTAAAGGACAGGCTGGGTCGAGGTCCTACAATCGCTGCCAACCGCTCATCCAATAATAGGGTCGCCCAATGTTTTTCTGTAATCTGTCTAATATAAGAAACATCTGAAGTAAAGAACAAAGATAATCTTAAAAAATTATCTTTCTCTTTAATATTCCCATATTGAAGAGGTTATACCAACAAGAGATACCACAGCAAGACCTTATTTTTCTGATATAGATGATAATATCAATGAAAAACATGGGAATATTAAAGAGAAAGATAATTACTTTTAATGCTTTATCTAAACATTGTCTACATGAAGGTGTTTTACATACCTTTGTATTTTTAGTGATACAACAAGTCCCCCTGACCTATTTAAATGGAATAATTTTGACTGTTTTTAATGTCTGATGAAGCCTGTTGGTGAAAGCACTAACGAATAAACTTGGATTGCATACTGAAGTCCACGCCTGTGATACATTTTAAATAATTTTAAATAATTTTATTGACTGTTCTAACTCTAGTCTTTTGAATACCAATTTCAAAAGAAAGAAAATTGGCGCCGTGGATAACTACTGCGGATTGGTGGTTACGTTATTAACACCAACAACATGTTAAAGTTGAAAACACTACTGAAAGAAAACCTGACCAACAAATGGCTCTGCTCCTGAACTAACCTTAGGTGATCTATTTCTTCCTCTCCCAGCTCCATTTTCAACCTCTTTCTCTCACAGTAGCCCTTATGAATTTCTCTAATAGCTTTTCACCCTCTCTATCTCATCTATCTCATTTTCTATCCTACCCACTCTACCTTCCTAGACTCTGCCCTCCCCTCTTTCCCTCCCTTTTACCGACAAGCTTCTACAGTTCACTACACCTGCTCTGCATACTATTTCTAGTCTATTACTAGACTCCACTGCAGTATTACTCTAAAGCTCATATTGTATCCACTTAGACTTACACTGCCAGTGTTTCCCTCCCCTGTCATTTCGTATTACATATCTCCTCTATTCTGTACTACAACTGTTTACTAGGAAAAACCTTGCTACCTATTTGCTATACCCAAATGGATGTAAAATCTTTCATTCCTTGTCTAGTTGAACTTTTTTACCTACTCATCAAAACTCTAACTATGCTTACTAAATTGTAACTCTGCAAGATATTATACACTGAAATTTTTGTTATTGACATGCTACCTATGCTGTGTCTACCTGAGACATTTTTCATTGCAAGTTTTTGTGAATGTGAAGCCTGTCTCCATAAGTTGTAAATATACTCAACACTGTTACTAGAAATTTTATGTTTAGCAACATGTGCACCTTTGCTGTATTTAATTGTGACACTTTATTGTTTGTTATTGTTAATGTGGAGCTTATTTGTTATTCTTATTAATGTGAAACTTTTCTCCACAGGCCTCCACCGAAAAAAAGCTCTTTTTCAGTCAGTGGACCATCCCAGTAAACAAATGCAAAATAAAAATAAATAAATAATAGGTGTAGGGGCATAATCCTCCCCACATCAAAGATGGCAAGGAATGTTGGTATGTCTGAGAGCTATGTGTGCATCACATATTCACTGGGTCACAAGATGCCAGTGATCAAAAGGCTGATGACTGATTGTTCCCTTTTCATGTCTGTGGAACCTTAGTATACATATTTGGGAGTTTGGTCAAGCCTCCCATGTTCAAGATTGCGAGGAAGCTTGCCCCTGCAAAAATCATTTACAGTTTGAGTTTTCACCCTTGTGTATTTGGGGCATTTCAGTTTAGAGATGTAGATTATTGGCTTTTTGTCATTTGCAATTTCGTATAAAAACTGTATGTATGTTTTCATTTGTTCAGGTCTGCTTTACATTAATAAAATTTGCTGTTGTGGAGTCACTTTTATTTTATTTTGCTGATAGTGCAATTCACTATGTTACGTTTCACTGTTATGGGCTTCACATCACAGTCTTTGTTAATCTGATACAGAGCCTAAAATCCATATACCCTCATCTGTCTTCAGATACTTGTGTTGCATTCATACATATTCTCTAATCCTGTTTTTCAGATACTTGTGTTGCATTCACACATATTCTCTAATCCTGTGTTCAGATACTTGTGTTGCATTCATAGATATTTTCTTGTCCTGTCTTTCGATACTTGTGTTGCATTCACACATATTCTCTAATACTGTCTTCAGATACTTGTGTTGCAGTCACACATATTCTCTTGTCCTGCCTTCCGATACTTGTGTTGCATTCACACATATTCTCTAATCCTGTGTTCAGATACTTGTGTTGCATTCATAGATATTTTCTTGTCCTGTCTTTCGATACTTGTGTTGCATTCACACATATTCTCTAATCCTGTGTTCAGATACTTGTGTTGCATTCATAGATATTTTCTTGTCCTGTCTTTCGATACTTGTGTTGCATTCACACATATTCTCTAATACTGTCTTCAGATACTTGTGTTCCATTCATAGATATTCTCTTGTCCTGTCTTCCGATACTTGTGTTGCATTCGCACATATGCACTCATCCTGTCTTCAGATACTTGTTTTGCATTCACACACTCTAAGAATGTGTACAAAGTCATTTGCAAACCTCTGTTTAATAAAGAATCAAAGAGGGGGGAGTCAACAAATGACTGTATGTACATGTTCTGATCATCTGCCAGGGTTTTTCCTGGTTGACTCTTAAAATCAGGTGCTGTATAACTTGTGCATTCAGGTTTTAAAACATAATTTACATATTTTAGTCAAAGCACAATACCAACCATAGTCAGTCAAATAACTTAAAACGTAACATGCATATAATGATACTGCAAAATACCATCATTTTATTCTTCAGAAATACAACTATAAAATGCTTCTTTCCTTTAATGCCTAAGGAGCTCATTCAGGAATTGCTGTGAGGTACCACATTAAGCTGTGCATCATGATGATTCAGCATAGTGTTGAAAGCACCATCAGGGTGCAAACCAAATGGAATAAAAGTTATGGATTCACGAAGGCTTGCACGGAGTCTAAGAGTAGTGTAAGACTCCATGCAGCCTTCGCGATCCAGGAACAGCCCTAAATTCCATGTAAGAGACCAGCTAAAACGTCTCTTACACGGAGTGGGCATGGATATGCTAATCACCTCACTTGCAGCCCAAAGGCATGCAAATGAGGTAGATTAGCAATCCAGGAAGCCCAAAGCAGCCTGTGTAAGAGCCGTTTTAGCTGCAGAAATGTACTTAGTTGACAACTGAGTATGTTTCTGCAAAAAACACAATGGAGCCATGTCAGCTGCAAATAAAGGGTGCATATGTGTCAGGCACCATGCCAATGGACAAATATGTGGTCATTGGCAAGGTACCTCGATGCAAATATGAAAAATAAATATTTTTTTTTTCGGCGATCGCCAATGTTTAAACGCAGCGCAGCCCCGAACAAACGGGCTGCGCTGTATAAAACATAAAAATGAAGGTTATAAACCCACAAATGTGGGTTTTATGCAATACATTGATTTACAATGCAGGGACCAGCAGACCAAAAACAACATGGCCACTGTTTAGTGGTTGCTAAGGGAGGAAGCTGAGTCTAAGACATGTAACTAAGCATTAGTAGGCAATCTGATGTAAATGAGTGTTACGATACTGAATTCCACTGTCACATAGCAAATGAGCACATTCTGAGTAGTGTAAGAGATACATAAGGGGGAGGAATAGAGTAGGAGATAGGTGACATCACAGGGGGGAATGGTAGAAAGAAATACAGTTCATTGGAGGTCAGTGTTACATGACAGATGTCAGACACATATCATGGAAAGAGGAGTGCCATAACATAAGCATGGGAAAGTCAAGAAATGGAAAGAGGAGTGCCACAACATAAGCATGGGAAAGTCAAGAAATGGAAGGTGTACACTGTTGCTTACACCAAAGTTTCTTGCTGGGCGTGCATGCGCACGGGTGCGCACCATGAAGCACGAGTAGGACAGTGTGCGCGCGTGTAAGGCAGACTGAGCATGTGGGAGCCTGTTGACAGACGTGTAAGACTGTTTGCACTGGTGTGCACGCGTTTTAACCCAAATAAGCAGATTCTGAACCGTGTAAGCATGTGTGCGTGCATGTAAGCCACTGTGAGCGTGTTTCTGCTGGTATGCATGTTGCTCCCCCCTGAGGAAACAGAAAGGAAAAAGGAAGCAACAGAATTAGTAGGAAGCTAGTAGGGAATACTGCTGGAGCTAGCAGGTGAAAACAATTAGAAGCAGGCAATTACACAGGCAGAATAGTAGCTCAGCCAAGCACTTAAAACTCTACAAACAGCAGTGCAGGATGTTTATCTCAAGAGACACTGCAAGACAGGAGTAAGCTATTAGAAGTGAAAACTGAAAAAGCTGAACTCAGAGCAGAAATGCTAGGGGCTGCCATAGCTGTCATAAGGAGACATAGGCTACTTGCTGAGGGTGGTGACAATGCAGATGGTGCCAGACAACCCACAGTGAGGAGACGGAGAAGAGTGTACAGGCCCAGGGTCACCTACCAAGGGTTACATGAGCTGGAGATAGTAGAGCGCTATAGAGTGGACAGAGACCTCCTGCAGCAAATTGTCGAGCTGTGCAGGCCACGCCTCACACACAGAACCAACAGAGGGGAACCCATCCCAGTGGAAACCAAGGTATGTGTTGGCATAAGAATACTAGCAACAGGTACCTTCCAGAGACCAACTGGTGATATGATGGGGATATCACAGGCATCAGCCTCCAGGGTACTGCACCAGTTCCTGGATGCCATGTCAGCACATGTCGGTGATCATGTATATTTCCCCAATGCCCGTAAGGTATTGGCCAGCAATATGTGTCTCTTCCAGCAAATAGCGGAATACCCTGAGGTAGTGGGTGCAATAGGCTGCACACACATACGCATCAAAGCACCAGCCAGTGAGCAGGGTAAGGCCTACATTAACCGCAAGGGATTCCCCTCCATCAACTGCCAGGTTGTGTGTGATGCCCAGGGCATAATAATGAATGTGTGTGCTGGCTGCCCTGGGAGCTACCATGATTCTCATATCTGGCATTTGACGCAGCTGTACCAGACATTTGCCAGTGGGGACATCCCACATGGACACCTAGTGGGGGATGCAGGTTATGCACTGGAGCCATGGCTGATGACACCCATCAGATACGCACACACACCAGAACAGGAATGCCATAATGAGGCACACGCACAAACACGTAATGTAATAGAGCGTGTGTTTGGGCTGCTCAAGTCATGGTTCCGGTGTCTGGACACATCTGGTGGAGCCTTGCAGTACTCACCAACTACATGTACCCAAATTGTCATGGTATGTGCTATGCTACATAATATGATCTTGCGAAAACAGCTGCAGCAGGACCAGCATAGGGCCGGGCCAAACAGCCCCCCACCATTGCCAAGGCCATCACAGGCAGAGCCGTGACTCGGAGGAGGAACAACCTGAGCCTGCCCCAGTAGGCAGAAGGAGGTGTGCCCAGTATGCCCTGGCCTTGGCAAAGAGGCAACGCATAGCACATACACTGGCTCAGTAGGAACCCTGGGAATGATACCCCTCTCTGACTCACTCATATAATAACAGGGATGCCTAAAATGACATAACCTGCTCCCAAACATGTACAGGGAGTGTAGTATGTGCATCCGACAGAGGCAGCCCTGCAGCACCACCTGAGGCATGAATGCCATGTGTTAAGCAATGTAACACCATGTAGTATATGCACACTTGATGACCCTGACTAACATCCTACCCTCACCAAGCATGATGCCACAATATGACAATGAGATGATCAAGTGCAATAATTGGCTGAAGTATTGCAGTTAGTCAAAGGGGATCCAATGTGTGCCAGCCTGGGATGACATGCTGAGCATGACATGATGCTCCACCTTCTAGGGGTGGCGTGCACCTATCAGTCCAGGCCTTATGGATACTGGCAAAGGCAGCTGTTACCCACAGCGTGCCCTGAATCGGTAAGGCTCAAAACACAAACCCACCTCCATAGGTATCACAAGGGATAAGAACCTAGATGTAATGCTACCCAATGCCAGAAGTCTAAACAGCAAGATGCATGCAGTCTAAACTCCCCCAGTATGGAGAATGTTGATATCTGTCCTGTAATAGAAAACTGGGTCAAGGCTCACAACAGCACCATAACACTACCAGGTTACACCTCATAGTGTGCTGTACAGCCTCAAAACATGGAACAAGCTACAAAAGGAGGGTGACTAGCAATAATTGTCAAGGATAACCACACCCCCATGTTGGTACCACAACAAGAAGCAGCATGGACTAGCCATGGTCAAGTAACAGTGGCTAAAACTGCCTCCCAGTTTATAGCCTGCTACAGACTACCGTCCTAACACCAGGAACTGCACCTGGCCTATGTTGAAATACATGAATATATCAAGCCCTCCAAACCACATTATATTGTGTGACTGAAAATACCCAGACATAGACTGGGAGAATTATAGTAGCTCCATCACTGTAGGACAAAAGTTCCTAGAATCCATAAACCAAAATGCCCAGGAACAACGTACCACTCCCACAAGAGGGGTAAGCATACTGGATGTGATAATCAGCAACATGGGTACTGGATGGCAAGATGAGAAGTGTATCCCTCATTGGTAAGACCAGACCATAGAGTAATCACACTGAATATACACATCCTGACCACAGTCCCTGGCTAGAAAACCACAGTGAAAAACATGTGTAAAGCAAAAGTTGCACTCCTCCAAACTGATGTGGAATCCATTAAAGGCCCTGTGCAGGTGCAAAATATGGGCCACACCTCAGAACCTGTTATACAGGCATTCCATGAACACTGCCAGGAATGCTTGGATTATGCAATCCCAAATAAAACCAAGACACAATGCCATACACAGGCATCTGGCATGGTGGACTCCAGCCATTACCAAACCATGCAAGAGAATGAGGAAGCTACTACATGATACAGCAAACATAAAAAGGGAAGTAATCACTGATCAGTAGTATGGCAATAAAATATGTCCACACATACAATTCACTAAGGCCAGTTACAACAAGTTGAATCTGTGAATCTTGAGGCAATGTTACACCTGCCCCAAGTACACAGACAACCCTGAACTCCCCCCAAGAAATACAAATATATGTGAAAGATGCAACCATTTATCCAAACCAGAGGCTGAGCTTTCTCAACTCAGTACTGTCAAAACTAGTCAGGAGGAGAAGGTAACCACACACACCACAAACCCAGTCCCACATAGACCTATCACAACTGCAAACCAAAGACAAACACAGAAAAACATTCCCAGAGGCCCTAATTACAAACGCACCACACCAACAGAGGCCTCCAAAGCAGACACCCAAGCAACCACAACCTCCAAACATAGCACATGCAACACATAGTACACAAAGCTGGTGTGCCAAACAGTCACAGGCCAGAAGGAGAAACAACATGCCTGATACAGTTGTAATAGGTGACTCCATAGACAGACACACTGCTGTCCCGCTCACCAGACTGAACAAGGGAAAGGGTACAGTAAGCTGCCTGTAGGCTGCTACAATACGCCACATAACACAAGTATGCAGGTCACCCCAAAGCAAGTAGAAATATGATGCAGTCATTGTCCATGCTGGCGTGAATGACCTGAGATGTACCTCCCTGGACTACATGAAAAAAGACATAGATGACCTCTCCAATTATGTAGTCCAGGCCGGTATGACACTGGCCGTTTGCAGCATCCTACCCTCACCAAGAATGATGCCACAGTACATACACAGAATGATCAGCTTTAACAAGTGGCACAAGTACTGGTGTCATTCCAAGGGGATCCAATGTCTGTCTGCTTGGGATGTCATGCTTGACAAGCCACGCTGCTGTTCCAGGGATGGCTTGCACCTGTTACCCTTGCATCTGGATATTGGATAAGGCTTTTGCCACCTCCATAGAGCCTTTCTTAGACAAGGCTGAAAAGACTAACCCACCACCCTGGAAAACATAAGTGGAAAGAAACAGAAGGGTAATGCTGACCAATGCTAGACGTGTAAACCTCAATATGCATGCTCCCGAGGCCCTCCCCAGTATAGAGAACATTGATGTCCATACAGTGACAGAAACCTGCAGCAAGCCTCCTGACAGCACACCAGCACTACCAGGTTATACCTCATATCATGCGTTATAGCCCCAAAACCTGGACCAAAACATGAAAAGAGGGGGAGTATCCATATTCAGCACAGACACCCATACGTCTAGGTAACTGACAATACACGAAGCATCGGAGACCACCCATGTGCAACTAGCCATAGGCAAAACTGCTGTACAGTCTGTAGCATGCTACAGACCACACTCTCACACACAGGAACCCCACCCAGCCATCCTGAAGACACTGGACAGCATGAATGTCCCACCAAATACCAAACAAGGTACTCACAAATTACCACATAGGTTGTAAACCATTATGTATGGAAGGAGTAATCAGGGACCTAGGGACACATGTGGACAGTAACCTGTTATGTGACACTCACATTGCCAACGTGACTAGGAAGACTGTCTATACTGGACACTATATCATGAAAGGATTCACATTTACGTCAACAGAAGTCATTGTGCCCCTATACTGTTCACTTATCAGACCCATAATCTAGTACAATGCCTCATTTGGGATGTACCTTACCTGACACCTGCAGCAGTTAGAAAGACCTCAAAGGTACCACACCAAGAGGATAAAGGGTCTCAAATATATGTCATATGCTGAAGATGCAAAAACCAAATGGCTGCAGGTACACTGAGGTGCCCAAAACACACAACAACAGCAAAAGTAAATTAAGGCACCAAAGTTACACACTGGAAATCAGTCACTGTACTTTATTGCAGAAGACAAACGGTAAGCGCTTTCACAACTTAATGTTGCTTCATCAGACCACATCACTACAACTGATGCTTGGTTAAATACTAGGACAATTAGCATGACATCACAATTTAAAGAGATATTACTCCACTAACATAAGAACATATATCGATATCCATAAGAAAAATGCATAAAATATATAGAATTGTGTGTATTTACACACAATAATATTTAAAAAAGGGGGAATGTCATCCCTGATGGTTATTAAAATATATATATATATATATATATATATATATATATATATATATATATATATATATATATATCTATATATATATATATATATATATATATATATATATATATACATATATATATATATATATATATATATATATATATATATATATATATATATATATATATGTACATATACACACACATTTTGTGCACATATAACCATAATAGTACAATAAAAAATATATAAAAAAATCTTATTTAGTGTTTAAGGCGCCTTGCTTTAAGGTAAGGAGCTAATGAGGTGCAGCCATTCAAACCAGGATATCTATCTGCTTGTAATTTAGTGATCCATTGTTGTTCTAGTTCTTCAGTGTGGTTTTCTACATCACCACCTCTGTTTGTCCTTACTATTTGTTGTAAGATTAAAAATTTAAAACAATGACTACTGTCTGTATTCAGGACATGATTAGCTAGAGCATTTGATTGCTTCTGGTTCCGTATGTCCCTTATATGTTCTAACATTCTTTCATTAAAACTCCTATTTGTTTTGCCTACTTAACAGGCATGGCATGCTTGGCAAAAACAAAAATAAACAACATCGACAGTTTTACAATCATAGTAATTCTTTGTATAAAGTTTAAAACATTTCACAGGATGAATGTACTCATTTTTAGTATAGACATGCTGACAAGCAGCACGATTCCTGCACGGGAAGGTGCCCTGTCTGTTTGAGAGATTTTTTCTAAAAGACTGATGTTCTCTATTACAGAGCTGCTGCTTTAAAGACACATTATTTCTAAAACTGAAGTTTGGGGTGTCACCAACTGTGGAAACCAGATCTGGTATTTCATGTAATAAGTGCCAATTCTTTTTATTAATTTCCATATACTTATTGATGTCACTTGCAAATCTAAACACTATTCGAAACTTATTTCTATCAATACTTGTATCATAAGGTATACTTGTATCAGCACTATAAGAGCTCATGTATGGTTTACATCTTGTAGATCTCAATTTCCATGCATCTGCTATCACTCTAGTGATTTCTGAGCTAGAATAGCCTCTTGTTTGAAATTTGTCTTGTAACTTATTTAAAGCAACTACTGCCTCTTCATCATTATTATGTAGGAATAGGGTTCTATAGACCTGTCCTTTGAGGACATTTCTAGGTATGTGTCTCGGGTGCATGCTTCACCTGTGAAGACAGGCATTAGTTCTTGTGGGTTTGTGATAAATACTGGATCTTATCTGTTTTAAATCAGTAAGGGTGACACTCATATCCAAGAAATCAACACATGTATCAGAAAAAGTAAAAGTAAACTTCAAAAAGTCTGTAGTACTATGCAGGTAATCAATGAAATTACTGATATTTTCACCATGCCCTTTCCATAAGACAAAAACATCATCCATGAAACGGACGTACCAGAGAATGTAGCCAAAAAATGGGTTAACATCTGTCAAAACACATTGTTCTTCCCATCTTACTAGTGATAGATTGGCGTAGCTATTTGCACACGAAGTGCCCATAGCCACGCCAATCTTCTGTAGAAAAAATTGATCCTGAAAAGTTACAGTGTTATTTTCAAGTATAATCTCCAATAGTGCACAGACTAGCATAATCTTATTAGTAGTCAGCTTCTTATTCATATCGAGGAATTCTCTTATTCTATCAATACCCCAAACATTTGGAATACTAGTAAAAAGAGATTCAATGTCCATGGTAAGGAATACAAATTCTTCATCATTATCAATGGTTTCCATTCTATTTTGCAATCGCTGTAAAAACATTTTTGTGTCTCTAAGAACTGTTTAACAACTATCCAAGAACTCATGTAAAATGCCTTCTACATAAATAGATAAGGGCTCAGTGCACCATCCTGCTCCTGATACGATGGGGCGTAAAGGAGGAACCGTGGGATGTTTATGAATTTTAGGGAGTCCATAAATCCTAGGAACTAGAGGTTTTTGTACTGAAAAATAATTGAATAAGGATTCATCAATTAATCCTGTAATCAGTAAATCAAACATTAAAAAAGACACTTTATCAGTGATAGCAATCAGCATTTGAAAGGTACAAGTATCTAATAGCAAAACCTTCATCTGGTTAACATATAAATCTTTGTCCATTAATACAATTTTACCACCTTTATCTGCTTGTTTAATAATAAGAGAATGCAAATCCTGCAATTCATGTAGAGCCTTATATTCTTCTGTATTTAAATTATGAAAGGTGCAGCCTTGCGTACCAGGAGTATAAGCTTCATTAAAAGCATTTTCACAGATATCTAAAAATCTGTAAAATTCTGATACATGTGCTGATTTCTTGGATGTGAGTGTCACCCTTACTGATTTGAAACAGATAAGATCCAGTATTTATCACAAACCCACAAGAACTAATGCCTGTCTTCACAGGTGAAGCATGCACCCGAGACACATACCTAGAAATGTCCTCAAAGGACAAGTCTATAGAACCCTATGCCTACATAATAATGATGAAGAGGCAGTAGTTGCTTTAAATAAGTTACAAGACGAATTTCAAACAAGAGGCTATTCTACCTCAGAAATCACTAGAGTGATAGCAGATGCATGGAAATTGAGATCTACAAGATGTAAACCATACATGAGCTCTTATAGTGCTGATACAAGTATACCTTATGATACAAGTATTGATAGAAATAAGTTTAGAATAGTGTTTAGATTTGCAAGTGACATCAATAAGTATACGGAAATTATTAAAAAGAATTGGCACTTATTGCATGAAATACCAGGTCTGGTTTCCACAGTTGGTGACACCCCAAACTTCAGTTTTAGAAATAATGTGTCTTTAAAGCAGCAGCTCTGTAATAGAGAACATCAGTCTTTTAGAAAAAATCTCTCAAACAGACAGGGCACCTTCCCGTGCAGGAATTGTGCTGCTTGTCAGCATGTCTACAATAAAAATGAGTACATTCATCCTGTGAAATGTTTTAAACTTTATACAAAGAATTACTATGATTGTAAAAGTGTTAATGTTGTTTATTTTTGTTTTTGCCAAGCATGCCATGCCTGTTATGTAGGCAAAACAAATAGGAGTTTTAAAGAAAGAATGTTGGAACATATAAGGGACATACGGAACCAGAAGCAATCAAATGCTATAGCTAATCATGTCCTGAATACAGACAGTAGTCATTGTTTTAAATTTTTAATCTTACAACAAATAGTAAGGACAAACAGAGGTGATGATGTAGAAAACCACACTGAAGAATTAGAACAACATTGGATCACTAAATTACAAGCAGATAGATATCCTGGTTTGAATGACTGCACCTCATTAGTTCCTTACCTTAAGGCAAGGTGCCTTAAGCACTAAATAAGATTTTTTTTATATATTTTTTATTGTACTATTATGGTTATATGTGCACAAAAATGTGTGTGTATATGTACATATATATATATATATATATATATATATATATATATATATATTTTTTAATAACCATCAGGGATGACATTCCCCCTTTTTTAAATATTATTGTGTGTAAATACACACCTTTCTATATATTTTATGCATTTTTCTTATGGATATCGATATATGTTCTTATGTTAGTGGAGTAATATCTCTTTAAATTGTGATGTCATACTAATTGTCCTAGTATTTAACCAAGCATCAGTTGTAGTGATGTGGTCTGATGAAGCAACATTAAGTTGTGAAAGCGCTTACTGTTTGTCTTCTGCAATAAAGTACAGTGACTGATTTCCAGTGTGTAACTTTGGTGCCTTAATTTACTTTTGCTGTTGTTGTGTGTTTTGGGTACCTCAGTGTACCTGCAGCCGTTTGGTTTTTGCGTCTTCAGTTCCTATTTTTTATTTGGCTAAGGACACACTGCACGTGGATATAATATGGACATGGATACCAACCAAGAATCATATAATGAGCATCATCAATTTTTAAAGCTTCTTGAAGTACCAGTGAATCCATTATTAAACGCTGACGTACAGGCAAATACAGTGGATATTGGTTCAGAGATGGAAAAAATGCTTGAGTTTCAGGCACAATATAGGGGGCTAGAAAACCTTCTATTTAAGTACAAATGACTACAATGGCAAAGACTACACCTACAAGCTTCATTGGAAGCTAAAGTAATACCTCGAGGTCTACGTATCTTAAATATGCCAACTTATGGGAATACATATCCTGAACTCTTACGTAAGTGGCAAGAATTTAATTTATCTTTTAGCTCCAAGTATATGGAGCTCCTTATAGAGTTTTTTTACACCCCTTGAAACTGAGCTGAAAACTGAAATTGTGACACTACAAAACCAGATATCTGTAACCTTTCCTGCTACTATTACCCTTAATAAAATGGGCCAGTTGCATGAAAGCATTAGTGCCTATGAGAAAAAGCTTCAAAATGTTAAATTAAATAAATTAAACAGAGATAAAACTGATTTTAGCAACAATAATGTCTTCTCATGGCCGAGAGATCCTATAAATAGAACCCCTTTGTATAATCCTGCTACAGTGAGCAGAGGAACTAGTAGGACACTAAATACTGAGACACAGGCTTCCACTTCCTGTTTTAAAGCTACTGAGATAAGGGAAAGCATGGCAATACAACAAACTGACCAAGAACATGTAAATTCTAGTGTTCCTACTCTCCAAGTTGCATCCTTTGCTTCTATAGTGAATGGGAATACATCTACATCGAATATGGATAAAAATTAGAAGTCAGAAGAACGAAGGAATGCAAACACTATAGGTAAGACTCCATTAGACACTTCACAAGCACATGCTACAGATACTAGTGTTTTTTAGAGAATTTGAAAGTGGGAGAATTCACTTTGAAAGCAGCTCTTCCTTTCAGAGCTCGAGCCAAAAGCAATCCCAATATGGGAAAGACAGCAAGGGAATATCAAATGGACAGAACTGCACACTTTTCAAAGAAAAGGAGGATGTAAAACCTGATCTTATTGTTAACATTTCTTCCTTTACTCTAACTAATGAACAAAACAGTTTGCTTAGTAAGGGTTTGTCTTTTATACCTGCCAAGAAGGCAGATTTAACTGAAATGCTAACAGATTTGAAATTGCTTGGTAGGAATTTATCATTAAAATGCATGTTTCGTAATAATGAAAATGTCAATGTAAATATATACAAGAAACCTAGCACTTTTGTACCTCCCACCCCTTCAGGCATACAAAGATTTTTAGATATCTGTGAAAATGCCTTTAATGAAGCTTATACTCCTGGTACGCAAGGCTGCACCTTTCATAATTTAAATACAGAAGAATATAGGGCTCTACATGAATTGCAGGATTTGCATTCTCTTATTATTAAACAAGCAGATAAAGGTGGTAAAATTGTATTAATGGACAAAGATTTATATGTTAACCAGATGAAGGTTTTGCTATTAGATACTTGTACCTATCAAATGCTGATTGCTATCACTGATAAAGTGTCTTTTTTAGTGTTTGATTTACTGATTACAGGATTAATTGATAAATCCTTATTCAATTATTTTTCAGTACAAAAACCTCTAGTTCCTAGGATATGTGGACTCCCTAAAATCCATAAACATCCCATGGTTCCTCCTTTACGCCCCATCGTATCAGGAGCAGGATGGTGCACTGAGCCCCTATCTATTTATGTAGAAGGCATTTTACATGAGTTATTGGATAGTTGTTATACAGTTCTTAGAGACACAAAAATGTTTTTACAGTGGTTGCAAAATAGAATGGAAACCATTGATAATGATGAAGAATTTGTATTCCTCACCATGGACATTGAATCTCTTTTTACTAGTATTCCAAATGTTTGGGGTATTGATAGAATAAGAGAATTCCTCGATATGTATAAGAGGCTGACTACTAATAAGATTATGCTAGTCTGTGCACTATTGGAGATTATACTTGAAAATAACATTGTAACTTTTCAGGATCAATTTTTTCCACATAAGATTGGCGTGGCTATGGGCATAGTACTACAGACTTTTTGAAGTTTACTTTTACTTTTTCTGATACATGTGTTGATTTCTTGGATGTGAGTGTCACCATTACTGATTTAAAGCAGATAAGAACCAGTATTTATCACAAACCCACAAGAACTAATGCCTGTCTTCACAGGTCAAGCATGCACCCGAGACACATAGGTTCATAGGTTCATACTAGGCTATCTGCCCAAGGGCATTTATAAGCCTAGCCCATAGTTATGTGGCTTTCGCCACCCCTTTAGTTTGAATAAAAACTATGCCTATCATTTTTCTGTGCCTCTGTCAAGCAGTGACACTGAAGTAATCCCTGGGGTATATCTGCGATCTCCCATCCATTGGTCAAGATTCCTCTTGAACAAGGCCAGCGAGGTGCTCTGCCTCACATGTACCGGGATTTTGTTCCACAGCATAGGGAGTCTCTGACATACCTAGAAATGTCCTCAAAGGACAAGTCTATAGAATCCTATGCCTACATAATAATGATGAAGAGGCAGTAGTTGCTTTAAATAAGTTACAAGACGAATTTCAAACAAGAGGCTATTCTAGCTCAGAAATCACTAGAGTGATAGCAGATGCATGGAAATTGAGATCTACAAGATGTAAACCATACATGAGCTCTTATAGTGCTGATACAAGAATACCTTATGATACAAGTATTGATAGAAATAAGTTTAGAATAGTCTTTAGATTTGCAAGTGACATCAATAAGTATACGGAAGTTATTAAAAAGAATTGGCACTTATTGCATGAAATGCCAGGTCTGGTTTACACGGTTGGTGACACCCCAAACTTCAGTTTTAGAAATAGTGTGTCTTTAAAGCAGCAGCTCTGTAATAGAGAACATCAGTCTTTTAGAAAAAATCTCTCAAACAGACAGGGCACCTTCCCGTGCAGGAATTGTGCTGCTTGTCAGCATGTCTACACTAAAAATGAGTACATTCATCCTGTGAAATGTTTTAAACTTTATACAAAGAATTACTATGATTGTAAAAGTGTCAATGTTGTGTATTTTTGTTTTTGCCAAGTATGCCATGCCTATTATGTAGGCAAAACAAATAGGAGTTTTAAAGAAAGAATGTTAGAACATATAAGGGACATACGGAACCAGAAGCAATCAAATTCTCTAGCTAATCATGTCCTGAATACAGACAGTAGTCATTGTTTTAAATTTTTAATCTTACAACAAATAGTAAGGACAAACAGAGGTGGTGATGTAGAAAACCACACTGAAGAACTAGAACAACAATGGATCACTAAATTACAAGCAGATAGATATCCTGGTTTGAATGGCTGCACCTCATTAGTTCCTTACCTTAAGGCAAGTCGCCTTAAACACTAAATAGGATTTTTTAATATATTTTTTATTGTACTGTTATGGTTATATGTGCACAAAAATGTGTGTGTATATATATATATATATATATATATTTTTTTTTTTTTAGTAACCATCAGGGATGACATTCCCCTTTTTTAAATATTATTGTGTGTAAATACACACCTTTCTATATATTTTATGCATTTTTCTTATGGATATCGATATATGTTCTTATGTTAGTGGAGTAATATCTCTTTAAATTGTGATGTCATACTAATTGTCCTAGTATTTAACCAAGCATCAGTTGTAGTGATGTGGTCTGATGAAGCAACATTAAGTTGTGAAAGCGCTTACCGTTTGTCTTCTGCAATAAAGTACATTGACTGATTTCCAGTGTGTAACTTTGGTGCCTTAATATGTCATATGCTGCCTGGCTGTAGACACCCCAGCTGAATGCAGTCACATACTGCCTACACAGAGGTGTTGTATGCCTGTTGTACAAGGCCATGTCCAACACAGGAGTAATGGACATGCTCCACCCCAGAAAACCCAAAGCCATTGGAGCTGTGAGAGTGAGAGATGTCAAGCTCAACACATAATGAAATATGATGTGCTGGAGGGACAAATACATAACCCTGAGGCTCCCTACACCCTGGAACAGAATCCCACTCCATGTTAGGCAGAGCCCCTCACTGACACTCTTCAACAGGAATCTTGCCAAGTGGATGGATGATCGTAGATGTACACTTGGGTCTTCACTGTGTCACGTCCAGTCAGAGGCACAGCAAAGTAAAGCATAAATGGCCATAATATTCATATAGCAAGGGGTGGCGAAAGCCACACACACTCTGGCTAGGCTTATAAATGCCCTAGGGTAGATAGCCTAGTATGAACCTATGAACCTATGAAGATACAAATTGTACGGGACACTAAGGATAATCACAAGGCTTTCTTAACTGATGGTAGGAACCTTGTTGGGAATTCACAGATATGCTCTGAATCATTTAAATATTACAAACAACATACCAAACACAACCACATATTGCCAACATCCATCCTGACAGGGGCAGTTCAACCCCCCCCCCAGAATGCAAAATATCTATCCCAGCAGACTGCTGGCCCCCTGACATTGCAGATGCTGAGGTAACAGCCAGCATCGACAAAGCAAAACACACAGTAGCAATGGTATGAGATGGTGTCCTGGGCTGAGTCCAACATGGACTCCAAGAAGAATGGAATGCCAAATCACACTGCTGCTCAATGTCAGCCTTACCACAGGATATGTACCCAAAGAGCAGTGTACAACAACAGTGGTCCTTCTCAACAAAGGTGTTGCCTGAATGGATACTGCAAACTACCACCCCAGAATCCTGACAAGCTTGGTCTGCACAGCTATGGAAGGGATCAGCATGTACCGCAGACATAAAGATATTGGGGACCTACTGACACCGGACTCTACCCAGTGTGGCTTTCTTAAGTGCAGATCCTGCCCCTTAAACGTTTGACTCATTTGAAACAGTCATTAAGGTCATTGATGAGGGCAATGTGGTCCACACAGCATAGCTGGACCTTGCAAAGGCTTCCATACAATACCCCACGTGTTCATTATAGATAAGCTCACCAGCTTAAATATAAACCCCTATGTCAGTAGAGGGGTTGCAAACCAGACCAAGGACAGAACTGACATGGTCAGACATGCTGCAGCCATCAAAAGGGGCACATAGAAACAGACAACTGATGCCATAGCCATGTTAGCAAGCTAATTGCAGAAAAGTGTATAGTTAACCCCTGTGGATATACAGTAAGTGCTCACCAATTACCACGTAGGTGTTAACCCATTAAGTACTTAACATGTAATGAGAGACCTGGGGACACAAGTTGATAGATATCCTGCATTGGACAAGCATGTGGCTGTAGTGGTTACAGAAACATACCATATACCCACCTAATCATGAAGGTTGTCAGATCTAAATAAGGGGAGGTCATTGTGGCTCTGCAGTCATCCTTCATCAGCATTACAATTGACTACAATAGCCCCTGTGGGATGTACCTCAGCAGACACCTCCATCAACTGTAAAGTCCCCAAAAGTACCTCACCAGGAGTATCAAAGAGCTTGAACAGATGCCATGCATTGCCTGATTAAACAAACTGCAGCTCCACACACTGCCATACTGCCCACCCAGAGGCAAGCTGTGCCTGATGTATAAAGCCATGTCCAAGTTGGAACCAATGAACATGCTGCACCTTGTACAATCTGAATGGCAGTGAGCTATGCACATGAGAGACCTGAACCCCAGCACTGACATACATAGGACAAGCTGTACTGAATGATCCATAACACAGAAGCCACCCCCACTCTTGAGTAAACTCCCAGTACAGGTTAGCCAGAGAGTCACTCATCGACTCTCCTCAAGAGGAATCTTGATGAGTGGATGGGAGATGGTAGGTTTACCCTGGGTATCACTGTTATATCATGGGTAGACAGAGGCACAGTATACTAACCATGACATATGTCATGGCAAACTCCACTTACAATGTGTGTCGAAGGACAAACACACTCTCCGACTAGCATTAGAAATGGCCTAGGGCACAGCGCTAGTGTTTGCCAATGTACACCTATGTTGTGGAATACACTACCAATGTTGGACAAGCCTGGTTTACGTAGTTCATATCTGAACATAATGCAACATGGTCAGATGTGCACAACTGGCCCCTAACCAGGCTGTTGTGCTCACTATGAAAATGTGAAGCAGTGATAGGACTAAAGGCTAGGATACTGTCCACCACAGTGAAAGTACTGAAACAGTACACTATACGGTACTACAGTGTTAAGTCAGTATGAAAGGATGCTGACAACTGTATGCAAAGTATCCCATGCAAACCCTGCAGGCACAGTATAATCCCTGTTGTGTTCAGACACAAAGCAGTTGGACAGTAACTATACAACATGACACACAACACACAACCATAAACGTGAGATATTTTTGAAGTTCACACTCATCCACAAATGTGGTGGGCTGCAGAGTTCAACATATGGAAAGCTCACACTGGGCATGCTCGCACACTTTGATAAATGAGACATATGTCAGACAACATGCCATGGAAAGCCTGACCTGGGCATGCTCACACACTTAGGCCAAATCTCAGTTTAGCAGTTGGCCACACATATCTGGTATTTGTACGTGTTATGCCAGGAACCAACCACATTACAGCAATCTGCCCAGTGCACACAGTTAAATGACTACAGAGACATATGTGATATAGTGGATCCCTCTCATATTCAAACATCTTCCACAGATACAGAAGTTGTTCATAGAAACAGGGAATGCTATGGCAATAAAGACCTGCAAACAGTCTATCAGCAACAAATATTGTGCATCTGACAATTAAACATATGGGTGCAGAGGCCAACACTAGGCTGTTTGCCCTAGGGAATGACAGCTTAGACAGAGTGTGCTTGGCGTCTGCCTCCCCAGTACGGTAGGCTACTGTGCCACTGTAAAGTAGGTCACATAAGGCACCGTGTGAGGCTAGTGTGCTGTGCCTCTGTCAAGCAGGGTCACAGTGGAGATCCCAGGAGTTGAATTTGCTAAGCCACATTCATGTTGTTGGTGTGTGCTAGAAGAGGGTTGGTGAGTACCTCTAACAGTAAGTGGGCATCAATAACAGACTGAGGGGAGCCTTATCTGCATTGTCTGGACAATTTCACTGTCAACACTTTGTTGTGATGATTATGAGGGATTGAAGTGTCGTGCCAGTACTGTTCAGAGATGTCCTCCCTCTGTGGGCTACTGCTCTGCAATGTATTAGCTCACTCTGTCTGTTGGACAGCCCATATATGGCTGGTGTACACCTGACAGGTGCCCTGTTGTGGAGCAGTCATGGGTATATTTGGGATAGCATGATCAATGCAAACCTTCCACATGCTCATAGAATGCAATTGTCAAGGATTATGCAGAGTGGCCTGTATACTCCCCCAGCATGGGTCCTTTGAAGTCTTCCACTCCAGTCTTCACAAGGGTAAAGTCTGCTTTTGATAAATACACTTTGTTTGCAGTGACAACCTTGCCTGGGGGTGGGGATGGGATATGGATGTCCAGGGAAAGGTGGGTATGGTCAGATATCAACAATGGTGGTCTACCTCTGGTGTGGAACAGGGAGTACCCATGTTGCAGATGGTCAGGTGCAATATGTAATCCCCCTTGTGGCTGTGGTGAGTGGTTGTGCCATAGCACATAGACTCACAAATGGTAGTGGCTGTAGGGTAATGTTGTAGAGGCCTGAGTAGTTCCCACACACAATATACCTGTACCTGATGTTAACAACTGGAATGGTGTATGTGAACACCTGCATACCTTGGCACTGTTCCCAGGGAAGCAAAATGTGTGTCCTGGATGTGGGAGGGGTGGTCTGAACTGGTTGTGTTGTGTGTTACAGGTCCTGTGGTCACGAAGCATGGTATAGAACATAACCTGCCAGTGCGATGTGCATATCTGACCCTGAAGTAGGTGGCTGCAAATGCATATATATGCTATCCCCAACCTGACAGGTAGTACTAGATGTACATACCTCTGTAGAAATAATGATGTCAGCACCCTATAAATACTGCAGGTGCAGAACAGATGCCCAGTAATTCGGATAGTGTACTCTGCTAATGCATCTCCATCAAGTGTCATAATATAGCTAGGTACGGGTTTGAATCCTGCAAATGCTCCGTGTGTGTGTGGGTGAGTGGGGTTGGTGTGTGTGCAAGTCTGTGTGAAGAAATGTCCCTTTTGGCAACTGGGAAAACACACTACAGGATGTACATTCCCCTTTCTAAACACTGATGATGTCAGCACCCTATAAGTACAGCAGGAGAAGAAAATCCTCCCAGTAATGCAAGTAGCACGCTCTGCTAATGTGTCCATCTTGAGTGTCATAACATAGTTAGGTAGTGGTTTGAATCCTGCAAATGAGAAGTGTGTGTGTTTGAGTGAGGGGGTTAGTGTGTGTGCAATTCTGTGTGAGGGAAATGTCCCTTTTGGCAACTAGGAGAACACACTACAAGATGCACATTCCCCTTTCTAAACACTGATGATGTCAGCACCCTATACGTATAGCAGGAGAAGAGAAATCTCCCAGTAATGCAAATAGCGTGCTCTGCTAATGTGTCCGTCTTGAGTGTCATAACATAGTTAGGTAGGGGTTTGAATCTGGCAAGTGTGTGAGTTTGGGTGAGGGGGGTTAGTGTGTCTGCAATTCTGTGTGAGGGAAATGTCCCTTTTGGCAACTAGGAGAACACACTACAGGATGCACATTCCCCTTTCTAAACACTGATGATGTCAGCACCCTATACGTATAACAAGAGAAAAGAAACCTCCCACTAATGTGAATAGCGCGCTCTGCTAATGTGTCTGTCTTGAGTGTCATAACATAGTTAGGTAGGGGTTTGAATCCTGCAAATGTGTGTGTTTGGGGGTAGTGTGTGTGCAATTCTGTGTGAGGGATATGTCCCTTTTGGCAACTAGGAGAACACACTACAAGATGCACATTCCCCTTTCTAAACACTGATGATGTCAGCACCCTATAAGTATAGCAGGAGAAGAGAAACCTCCCAGTAATGCGAATAGCGCGCCCTGTTAATGCGGCTGTCTTGAGTGTCATAACATAGTTAGGTAGGGGCTTAAATCCTGCAAATGTGTTGGTGTGGTGTGGTGGGGGTGAAAGTAGGGTGTATGCAATTACATGGGTGAGAGAACAGACCCTTTTGCCAAACAGTACAACACACCAGCTGCTGCATATTCCAATCTCTACACAGAGATGATGTCAGCACCCTACAAGTACAGCGGAAGAGGGCAAATCCCCCAGTAATGCAAATAGCACGCTCTGCTACTGTGTCTCCCACTACTGTCATAGCACAGTTAGTTATGGCTTTGAATTCCACACATGCCACGTGTTGTTTTGTCACACAGAATGCCCATGTGTGTGTGTTGTTGTTCACAATAATGCATGACTGAGTCATATGTGTCCATGCCTCTGACTGACCTATATGCTTGTGTTATGTGGTGGACCATAGTGCCCCATGGGCATATCACTGTGACCTTCACCTTGTCCAGCCTAGTGAGCTGGACCTTACTGTACTGGACAATAAAGGTACCTAACACAACTGTAGCAGGTGAGTTGTCTAGCCATACAGGTTGTGACTGTTTGGCACACAGGATTTGTGTGCTATGTGTTGCATGTGCTGTGTTCCGGCTTAACGTATGCCTGTGTGCCAGCTGCAGAGGTGTCTGCTGCTCAGGCAGGATGCTATTCTGAGGCTCCACAAATGGCCCAGTGTGTTCACATGTTTGGATTGCTGTCAGTGTAGGTCTACATCAGACTGGTATTGTAGTCACTGTAGTATGTCATGCCACCTGACAGGTTATGCCAGTACTGGGTTCAGAGTGCTTAGTCCCAAGTTTGGCTATGTGGTTGCATCTCATACATGTGTTGTACGTCCATGTGTAGGGGAGAGGGTTGACTGTGTACATGTGGCAGCTGTGACATTGCCACATGACCCACATATTCCACAACTGTACCATAGAGGTTCATAGGTTCATAGGTTTATACTAGGCTATCTGCCCTAAGGCATTTATAAGCCTAGCCCAAAGTTTTGTGGCTTACGCCATCCCTTATATGAAAAAATACTGTGCCCATTAGTTTGTTGTGCCTCTGTCCAGCAGTGACACAGAGATGATTCCCAGGGTAAACCTACGATCTCCCATCCACAGGTCAAGATATCTCTTGAACAGAGCCAGCGAGGTGCTCTGCCTCACATGGACCGGGATTTTATTCCACAGCATAGGGAGTCTCTGAGTGATAAATCTATCCCTCCAGCATGTCCTATTTATATCCGTGCTAAGGTTTAAGGCGCTTGCTCTAGTGGTTTTGGTGGATTTGGATTTTTTGAGGTGGAGCATGTCCATTAATTCCGGGTTGGACATGGCCTTGTATGTCAGGCACATGTCACCTCTGAGCAGACGGTATGCGACTGAATAGAGCTGGAGTTTCTTCAATCTGGCAGCATATGACGGATTTTGGAGTCCCTTTATCCTTTTGGTGAGGAACTTTTGGGGGCTCTCCAATTGCTGCAGACGTCGGGTGAGATACATCCTGAATGGGGCATTGTACTCGATCATTGGTCTGATAAGTGAAGAGTACAGGGGAACAATGACCTCACTAGATCTGGATGTGAATCCCTTCATGATCAGGTGGGCAATGTAGAAGGTCTTTCCAACCACTTTAGCAATGTGAGTGTCAAAAGGAAGGCCACTGTCAACCTGGGTCCCCAGGTCCCTGATAACCTCTTCTGTGCTTAGTGGATTGCCACCTATATGGTAGCTTGGGGTTACCTTGTTTTTCCCGAAGGGTATGACTATACATTTTTTGGCGTTTAACTTCAGGCCATAGCTCTGGCACCAGAGGTGACTGACAAGTGACCTTTGCACATGCTACCACAGTATCGTGATTGTCATGGTGTTTAACAGCACATAGGGCCAATGGGGAACAAGGTACATAGGTTCATAGGTTCATAGATTCATACTAGGCTATCTGCCCTAGGGCATTTATAAGCCTAGCCAGAGTGTGTTTGGCTTTCGCCACCCATTTTAAATTTATTTTGCTATGCCCTTTTTCGAGGTTAGTATACTGTGCCTCTGTCTAACAGTGACACAGAAGAGATACCTGGGGTAAACCTACGATCTCCCATCCACTCATCAAGATTCTTCTTGAAGAGAGTCAATGAGGGACTCTGCCTAACCTGGACTGGGATTTTATTCCAGAGTGAAGGGAGCCTCTGGGTTATGAATCTGTCCCTCCAGCATGTCCTATTTATATCAGTGCTGAGGTTCAAGTCTCTCGAGTGCGTAGCTCGATGGGATTTGGATTTTCTGAGGTGCAGCATGTCCATTAATTCCAGGTTGGACATGGCTTTATACATCAGGCACAGATCGCCTCTGAACAGGTGGTATGCCACTGAGTAGAGCTGGAGTTTCTTTAACCAGGCAGCATATGGCACCTGTTTGAGCCCTTTGATCCTATAGGTGAGGTACTTTTGGGGTCTTTCCAGTTGCTGCAGGTGTCTGGTAAGGTACATCCCAAAAGGGGCATTGTACTCAATTATGGGCCTGATGAGGGATGAGTAAAGAGGCACGATGACCTCCCCTGATCTAGATGTGAATCCCTTCATGATTAGGTGGGCTATATAAAATGTTTTTCTAACCACTTTGGCCACGTGGTTGTCAAATGAGAGATTGCTATCAACTTGGGTCCCCAGGTCCCTAATTATTTCTTCTGTACTTAATGGATTACCACCTATGTGGTAATTTGTGGGCACTTTGTTTTTGCCAAAGGGGATGACTATACACTGTTTGGCATTTAGCTTGAGGCCATGGCTCTGGCACCAGTTGTCTGTTTCTATGAGGCCCTTTTGGACAATGCTTGTATCGGCTGGAGAGTCGATTATGGCGCCCAGTTTTCAGTCATCTGCGAACTTGGTCAGCCACAGTCCTTCCATATTGGCCTGTACCTCCGAGAAATATATACTGAACAAGAGAGGTCCCAGGACTGAGCCTTGTGGGACACCACGAGTAACTGGTTTGGAGTATGACATGGCTCCAGAAATTCTAACCATGTGGGTTCTGTCCTTGAGCCAGTTTGCAATCCATCTAGTGACATAGGGGTTTATATTTAAGCTGGTGAGCTTATCTATAATGCCCAAGTGGGGTATTGTATCGAAGGCTTTTGCAAAGTCCAGGTAGGCTGTGTGGACCACCTTCCCCTCATCAATGGCCTTGGTGACTGTTTCAAAGAAATCAACCAGGTTTAAGAGGCAGGATCTGCTCTTAACAAAGCCGAACTGGGTAGGATCCAGTGTCTGTAGGTCCCCAATATCTTTATTTATGGGGTCCATGATGATCCTTTCCATAGCTTTGCAGACCAAGCTAGTCAGGCTTTTGGGGCGATAGTTTCCAGGATCCGTTGAGGCACCACCTTTATGGAGAGGGACCACTGTTGCTGTATGCCACTCTTTGGGCACATATCCTGTAGTAAGGCTGAGATTGAACAGTAGTGTTATGTTTGGGTTTAGCTCTTCTTGGAGTTCATGTAGGACACAGCCTGGGACACCGTCTAGTCCCATTGATGCTGTGTCTTCTGCTTTGGAGAGGGCGGCTCTTACCTGAGCATCTGAGATGACAGGGGGGCAGCACTCTGCTGGGATAGATATTTGCCCTTTTGGTGTGGAGGGGGGGAGAAGTTTGCGCTGAACCTGTCAGCTAGGATGTTGGCAGTGTCTGTGGGTTTGGTGTATTTATTGTCATTTTGGACTAATTCTGAGCATATCTGGGAATTACCACCCAGGTTCCTAACATAACTAAAGAAAGCATTGTGATTATCCTTAGTGTCCTGTGCAATGTTTCTCTCGAAGCTGGCCTTAGACAATTTTATGAGTGCCCGTAGTTTTTTGCTAATACTGATCAGTGATGCCTTCCCTTTTTGGGATTTTGCTCTATCATTTAGTAGCTTCCGCCTTCTATTGTATAGTTTGTTTTATGGCTGGGGTCCACCAGACATGACATCTGCCTTTGGAGGATTGGGGCCTGGTTTTATTTGGGATTGCATGATCCATGCATTCCTGAAGGTGTTCATAGAATGCATTTATAAAGGATTCTGCGGTCTGGTCCGTATTTTCCACAGGCCCGGGGGCTTTGAAGGATTCCACCTCAGTTTTGAGGAGTGTGAAATTTGCTTTAGAGAAGTTTTTCACTGTGGTTTTCTGTGCAGGGGGTGGGGTCGGGATGTGAATATCCAGTGAGATTAGTTTATGGTCTGATCTTACCAGTGAGGGATACACTTCTGGTCTGGAGCATAGAGTCTCCATGTTGGTGATGATCAGGTCCAGTATGTATTCCCCTCTTGTGGGAGTGGTAACAAGTTGTTCCATAACATTTGAGTTTCTAAATTCTAGAAACCCTTGGGCTAGGGTGTTGGAGCTAGAGTAATGCTCCCAGTCTATGTTTGTGTAGTTGAAGTCGCCCAATATAATGGTGTTTGGAGAGACCTTCATATTTTCCAGTGTTCTCAGGAAGGCCGTGTGGGGTTCCTAGGTTTGGGAGGGTGGTCTGTAGCAGTCTATAAACTGGAAGGCAGTTTTACCCACTGTTAGTTGCACATGGATAGTCTCTGATGCTTCGTGCTTTGCCACCAACCTGGAGGTGTGGGTATCTTTGATGAATATCGATACTCACCCTCCTTTTGTGGTTCGGTCCATGTTTTGGGGCCGAAAAGCATGGTATGAGATATAACCTGGTAGTGCTGGTGTGCTCTCAGGAGCCCTGAACCAGGTCTCTGTTACTGCACAGATATCGATGTTCTCCATGCTAAGGAGTTTCAAGTGCGTGCATCTTGAGGTTTACACTTCTGGCATTGAGTAGCATTACTCTTAGTTTCTTATCCCTTGTGATACCTATGGAGGTGGGTTTGTCTTTTGAGCCTTGCCTAAAAAAGGCACTATGGGGGTAGCAAGAGCCTTTACCAATATCCGAAAGCCCAGGGGTGACAGGTGCAAGCCGTCTCTAGCGAAGCAGGTGGTTCAACAGAAGGTAAGTATGTGAGGGTGTAGTGCCTGTGATTAGTTAGCACTGGCATATATGACTGCTCACGTGGACAAATGCCAGGTAAGTCATATGCAATGTGTCACAGGCAACGTACATGTGAACAGGACAAACAGTGACATTCTGTCAGGTGAGACATGGACATACATATAGCAAGCTATGCAGATGTCACTAGGAGTCCACAGAAACTCTGTAACTCTGCATTGCAGGTGGGATCAGTGTTCCAGGGTAACTGCAAGCAGACATGCATGCAAACAAAGCTACAGTAAGCAGGGCTGCATGTAGTCCATTGTACAACAAACAAGCTGTACCACTTCCACTAGGTAACAGTGCACATATGCAGGCACTATACACATGTACATGGAAATACACAGGTCAGATGGCTAGGGTCCAGTCTCAGCGCACACAAGTGTACAGACCATGTATCGTCAAGATGTACAATAACTGGATGGAAACCCAGGTGCTCATACCTGCAGTAATACACATGTCAAATAACAGACACTGAGCCTTCACTCAGTGGTTCCATACTTAGTAGGATGTATGCTACCTGGCCTGCCACCTTAGTATCCCTGACATGTATGGGGACTCTCCTTCCTGTGACAGTTAGTTTTGTGTGTTGGGGCTGTCTAGCATGGAATGAGATGTGAGCTTGCAGTGCTAGGGTGCTCCTGTGTGTCCTGTACCAGTCGTGTAGTACTGCACACATATCAACATCCTCATACATCCACATTGCAGAGTCCAGTGTGGGCCATATGCCGCATGCAGTTTACATGTCCATCATTGCATATCAATACTTTCATTACCTTATCCCCTGTGCTACCTATGTATGTAGCCTTCTGTTGACATCCTTACCACCAGTATGCCAACATGTGCAGATGATACACTATGGTAATTACCATGGGTGTAGACAACAGTACAAGACAATCATACCCTTACTGCATCAGGCATGCTGTAATATACCCACAATTATATCAGCACACAGTACTGTTAACAACATGATACTATTACTACATGTCTATGTAGTCACCCTGTGCATCAGCAACATGTTAACCTGTACTTGCACTGATGTTACAGATTGCAGGAGGTGGCACAGTTTCATCATATTCACATGGAGTGAACTTGGTATGCCTGAGTCTGCCACCGATACCACCAATTGACATGTATGTGTATGTGTGTTTGTGAGGGACAGCAGTACAAGGTGGGGCAATGTTGATGCAGTGTGTGCATGTATGCGGTAGCCCTAGGTGTTGTCAATTTGCATGTGTGTATGGATGCACACAGTTCCACCTCATGGCTGCAATATGCTGGTGTTTGTGGACAGCCACAGACTGTACCTGCCAGGTCATACAGATCAGTGTCTGTGGCCACGGACACGGTACCTGTGCCTTGCAGGGGTGCTATGGACCATATCCGGTACCAATCCAGACTGGGTACTGTCATCAGAAGCAGGTGTTCATTGACTGGACACAGATCCCTGTCAGGCCAATCCAGAGCCACGTGCACGTGGTCTCCTGGGGCGGTCTGATGACAGCACAGACCCAGCATTGCTGGGGCTGCTGCTGGCACTATGGGGGTGGCCACGGCCCTGTTGTCGTCCACGACAACTGCCAGCTCCTGCTGTTGCTGGCATACACCCACATCGACGCCTCAACTGTCCACCATCGCCCTGGCTCATGGACATGTAGTTGAGGAAACGGTCTAATATGTCCCCACAACGTCTGTCTATGACATCGGTGAAATTACGGATAGCAGCCGCAATGTCACGCATACTGTCAGTCATGGCTGTGCGACATGCTGTCAGCTCCCTCAGACCCTGTCTGGTGTACCGTTCCATACGTGACTGTGCCTGCATGACAGCCCGAAACATAGCTGAGGTTGTAAGACCTCTGTGGACATGTCTGACAGGGGCAGTACACCCACGGATGCTCCCACGAGAACCCCTGGACATTTGTCTGTGTGGTACCATCTCAGGGCCATGCCCATGGCTGCTGTGTGGGGAAGCATGTGCCACAGATACCACATTACCCTGGTCAATGCCCACTGTATCCTGTCCATCACCTAGGGACATTGGTGACAAAGGGTGTATTGGCAGGATAACTGTGCACATTGATGGGGTTGACAGCTGTGTACTGTCAATTGGCTGACCAATGATGGACCCTGGCATACCTTCCTGTGCCATTACACAGATGTCATCATTATCAGTACCCATGGCACCTGATTCAGGTTCCCTGCTGCATGACACCAGAGCAGCACCAGAACCTGTGGGAGGGAAACAGGAAACACAGTTTACAATGTCTACACAATGTTACCAGTGATGCACACATGCACAGGTGCACACATGCACACATGCACAGATGCACAGGTGCACACATGCACACATGCACACATGCAAACATGCACACGTGCACACATGCACATGCACACATGCACACATGCACAGGTGCACACATGCACACATGCACAGGTGCACACATGCACAGGTGCACACATGCACACATGCACAGGTGCACACATGCACACATGCACAGGTGCACACATGCACACATGCACAGGTGCACACATGCACACATGCACACAGTTGCACACAGTTGCACACTTGCACACTACTCAGTATGCGAGATATCAACACACAGACACACCTGCATGCATACACAGAGCACTACTCAGTGAGCCTAATATTACTATTACTATCAATACTATTAAAGGTATTGTTAATACACACTCACCAGCATGGATAGGCTGCATTGCTGTTTCACCAGAGGGACCTGCAGAAGTGAGGAAATTAATGTCAGTGGGCACAACTGTGCCATTGTTACTGAGTATGATACAGGTCAGTAGTACAACAGTCACCTTTCACAGGTCAGCTGCTGATATTGAGAATATCACACTTGCACATTAAATACTATGATGACAGCTACAAACCAAGGACACACCTCACACATGCATTAACTACCAGTGTACACAACAGTCAACTATACATATGGCATATTACCTGCATGCTCGTTGTCTTGCTGCTGCGTGGCTCCAGCCTCCATCATAATGCAGGTCTGCTGCTGTTGTTGTTGTTGGTGGGCTGGAGCCACAACACTTATGAGTAGTCCCTCCAGTCTGGTGAGTGGGGGATGTGTATCCACCCCTCCACCTGTGGCAACCTGTTGCCTGTGGATATCTGACACACGCTGAAGGACATTTCTGATTAAATCACTGCAGTGATGTCATACCTGCTCATATGTCCTATTATGCGTGCCTATGTCATTTACCCGGCGGACCAGGTCTTGCCACAGTGCAGCCCTGTCCTGCTGATTCTGGCTGGTGCAGGAAAAGAGTATTGCATAATCCTGCACTAGGCTCTGGTGTATCTCCTCATCCTCAGCTGCAGAGTAAGCTGGATTGCGCTGGTGAGCCATGGTCCTGAAAAAGGAAATAACATGATATCAGCATAATATGTCAGCAAAATTTGGCACACATACTACACATGCTACTCGTCTGTTGTGATACAACATATCTCACATATATAGCATCTGTATGTCTATTGGTGGATACACATGTAAATGGCCAGGTATCAGTGCTCAGCCAACAACTGTGCAACAGTACCTGGCACACTCCATACGACATACTACCAAACCCCAACAATCAGAACACTGATTCAGGTCCAAAGCACCTCCTCACTCTGGGGGTTTGTATCGAGGTACTGTATGGGTATATCATCAACTACTGTGAGCTGACCACAAACTAATTGCCCTGGATATACATATCCCACCTCCACCACCAGCACAAACGACTACAGTGAATAACATTTCAAATGCAAACTTTACACTTTATAACACTGACATGGTATCCTTTCAGCCCACTGGGCCAGTGGAAGACACAACCCACAATGCTGACCCCTTCACAAATTATTTCTACGGACATCTCTGAGAATGCATGGATCATGCAATCCCATATAAGACCAAGACACTCTCCACAAAGGGACAGCATCCTGTCTGGTGGACCCCAGCCATGGACAGATTGTATAACAAAAGATGGAAGCTACTGCAAGACAGAGCGTAATTCCATAAAGGGAAGGCATGTCTGATCAGCACTAGTAAGGAGCTATTTTCTGTCATACAAACATCCATGGGCAATGTTGAGAGGGAAATCAACAGGGACACTACAGATAACCACAAGGCCTTCTTCAGTTATGTTAGCAACCTGGTCAGAAACCCTCCAATATGCTCATAGTTAGTACACAACAACAAATAATTCACTGAAACCACAGATATTGGCAACATTGTGGCAGACAGGTTCAGTGCAGGTTTCCCCCCTCCCTCTCCCCCAAAATAAGACATACTTATCCCAGCTGACTATAACCTCCCTGTCATCACAGATGCCCAGGTGAGAGCCGCCTTCAGAAAAGCAGAATACACAACATGAATGGGACCTGATGGTATCCCCGGTTGCATGCAACATGAACTCCAAGAGGAGCTAAACACACATATATAAGTGCTATGTAACACTAGCCTGACTACAGGATATGTACCTGTACACTGGCAGACAGCAGCAGTGGTTCCACTCAACGAAGGAGGCACCTCTACATACCAATACAATACAACACAATACAATACATTACAATACAATACAATACAATATGCTGTTGCCCCTGGGACTACAGCAACATACTGTTCTGCTACCCTGACCATTGTGACACATGTGATGTGATGGTACCTGCTCCTGTCAAACAGTTACACAGGGTGACTCATATGGCATATTACCTATCTGACTAACATTCAGCAGGGGTATGTGTGACATGTACTCATGGGGGGTCTTGCTTCTTAACGTTGTGTGGTTTATTGTAGGGTATGTCTTATCTGTGGGTAGGAACCTGTACCTCCACGATATGCTCTCTATTGCAGTGTCACGGACAACACACAGCAGTCATTTAGGTTGTGGATGGTGTGAGGTGTTACTATGGTTGTTGGATATCTGTCATTGGTGTGACTTAAGTATGTAAATCCAGGAGTGGTAACCTCTATGTTGGTAGTATGTGTGTACTCTGTGGTGTTGTCAGTCACTGTGCATTGGTAATGTGTTTGAGTGTATTGTCACAGTGTTGTACATGTCACTGTGTCCTTCTCCATATCTGTAGCTGTCATGTGAGGTACATACCATGGCAGCCATTGTGTGGTGTGGAAGGGTACACTGACCTACATGTCCATAGCTGACACACCATGTCTGCTGACACATACCATGTGCAGGAAGTCCAGGAATAGTGTGCCACTGTGAATATCATTGGAGGGACTATTGTACACATTTATGACCCTTTTCACCCCTGACACATGCAGAGTTGGGCAGCCAATCACATATCTGGTGGTTACTGGTGTAGGTGATTTGAAATGGGGTATGGTACTCCAGTTCTGACACTGGTGTTCACTCCATGCCTTTGTCACCAGGCACCTGTTGCAATACATCTGTACACATGTGCCTCACTCAGAATATGTATACATCTCTCTCTCTCTCTCTCTATATATATATATATATATATATATATATATATATATGTATATATATATATATATATATATATATATATATATATATATATATATATATATATATATATATATATATATATATATATATATATATATATATATATATATATATATATATATATATATATATATATATATATATATATATATATATATATATATGTCTGTATACATATACACATATATATATTGATGTACATATATTGCTATAGATATGGAGAGGGGGGTGTGACAGAGAGGGGATGAGAGTGACAGAGGGGGTGGGACAGGGGGAGTGTGAGATCGTCATATACAGTCATACCTGTAGATAGTCAGATCTGTCTGTCTATGTATATGTATCTACATATATCTATATCTGTATGTGTGTATTATATATATATGTTTGTACATATTCTATCTATCTACATCTGTCTATGTATTCCTACATCCCTCTCTATGTATGTATACATATATGCATATTATATATATATATATATATATATATATATATATATATATATATATATATACATACATACATATATTGACATACATACGTATCCGTATGATAGATAGGTATATCACATGTTTGTTTACAAAACTGTATACACACACTAACATACTGCTAAACATACATAACTGTGAAACCTACTTTGTACATTGCACTACAACCTACATTCAACCTACATTGATATGTGCACATAGATGCCCTCACATGCATATGTATGTACAGCCTTCACTGATAGTTGCTGTATGTCCCCTGCCCTTTGCACATCTTCATATACATATGGATACAGACCAATGACACATATGGAGGGTTCACAGTATGTAGACTTTTATAGTATTACTTTACATTACCTGTGTTTGTCACAGCTGCTTGTGTTGCCGTCTGGTTTCGTGTCCTGCTGCTCCACTTGCCAGTTGTCAGCTTTCAAGTGGTTGTTGCTGACCGGTTTTGTTTGTGTTTGTTTATTTATTTATTTCTCTCTCTCTCTCTCTCTCTCTCTCTCTCTCTGTCTCTCCCTACCTCCACAGGGTGCAATGAAAGTATTGCATGTGTGGACTGGGAGTACAGCATGCTTTTGTAGGTATCTGCATATGTCCATGTGATGGCCTCTGCACCAATTGTTAGCCAGCATTTGCTAATTGCATGCAGCCAGTTGTGTACTGATTGCAGTTCTCACTGTTATTTCAGGACAGTGCTATAAAAAGGTATGTGAGATAGGCGTAGCCCTTTCAGATTTTTAGGGCAGGGACCATGCTGGTATGCTGTGGACACTGTTCTGTGAGTGTAAAGGTTAGTATCTCTCTCATATTTCCGGCTGTGTTGTAGATTAACATTTCTCCATTCATTTCTCCAGTTTCCTGTACTAAGTGTGTATGTACACTGACACCTCAGACTACTACTACTGCTAATGTGGGTGTGTGTGCTTTCCTGTGGGACATGTGGTGTAACTGATGTATAGCAGTGGCTCTTGCACTTTGTTGCTATGGCTTCAATATTTGCCCTTTACATTCACTACTTGTATGCCTGCTAGGTGTCTTGACTGTAGTGTGTTGCTGTGGCATTCCTATTTTCCATGTACATTCACACCTTGGAATGCTTGCTATATCTGCTAGGGTGTTACTGCATGCAGTGTGGTCTGGCCATGGTGTGGGCCTTGACATCTATTAGGGTATTTGAGTATGCTGCTGAGCAGGCCCCAGAGACTCTCAGGTGCATCTTTTATGTGCTTCATGGAATGGTACATATCAGTGGGGTACACCCATTAAATTGTCTGGTATTCTGCAGTTGTTACTGTGGGATAGCATGAGCATATGTATTACTACACTATTTCTGCCATGCAAGTGGTGCATACTTTTAGTACTTCATAGTTACCATTGCATGTGTTGTAACACCTTCCTGCCTACTGTTTGTACAGTTCACAGGGAGTCTGTGGGGCATCCCTGTAACTCAGTCAATGTTGCTATGTCTAGGCTCTTAACTATTCAAATATGGCAGTGTCAGACCTCTCACGTGTACAGATATCTGCAGGTTGTCCACATTTTTGCCTCATATTTTGGTCAATATCTCATGAACAGCTCTTTCTGGCAAATCACTCTGGGCTCAAGTCAGACTATAGTGACAAACAATTAAGTTTCAGACTTCATACCCTTCCACACATCCAACAAAATGCAGAACCTGTTACTCTCTGAACTGTCTAAGTTTGTTGTAGCATTATTTGGAATGTGTCCCTGTTTTTGGCCCTTTGCTCCACATTTTTTATTACTTGGTCCAGATGTGTTCCTGTAAGAGGTTGTGTGGTATGGGCAGTGATTATCCTGCTGTGAGTATGTGTGTGGCTTGCAAGGTGCTACAGTGACATTATTACCTACTAGCTACCAACTGGCATGGCTGTTTCTGTTCACACACTACTATTCTAGAAATCCACTAGATTTGACAGTAAATATACATGACATGCTTTGTGTTCTACACATCCTATATTCCCTTTACATTCATTCCTACTATTGCATGATATATTTATTGTAGCACAATGTTCTTATATAGCAGTCATGGCTTAGTGGTAAGTCATGGAGACTACTGTTTCCTGGGTTCGGGACTGACAGTGGGATTTTATTTTGCTTTTGAGCAGACTACAGGACTTGTCATTCAGAGTGACTAAGGAACTTTTAAGCAGTTGTAACCGGGTTAGTGCTGGTTTGCGCGGAGCTCCCGCATGCGCACTGGCATTCAGCTCCATGCACACCCGCTTACAACCGCTTAAAAGTGCTTACTCTTGCACACACCCGCGCTATTTTCTTTGAAAGAAATGAAAATGGGGAGACAGGAAAGTGGTGAAAAAGGGGTCACAAAGAGGGTAAGACAGTAGTGAAACAAGCTCGGGTTTTGCAGGAGGGATGTAGGTAAGGCCCATAGCTGCCCATTTCTTCATCAGCAAAGGCTGTGCATATGTTTGTAATTTGGTGTGACATTTGAAACCTTCCACCCCTGAGAGAGGTGTGAGGACAACAGTAATACTTGTTGTACAGCCAATTTTAATTGACAGTTTCCATGTCCAGCAGACATGTGTGTGAAATGGGCAGCTATGTATGGGGCGTAATTTTTTTGTGGGTACAGAGTGCCCTTTTTTGTATAGCTGGAGAGGTAGGTTGGGTAGGTCAACAGACAAGACAAAGAAGATGCATACAGGGGCGGTGTATGACACATGTGGGGGGGTTACACAATTGACGGGGACGGATGTTTGGATATCTAGAGCCCATGAGCCCCCAGATGGCAACAGTGGAACTGATATCCCCACCCATGGGCAGTTGCCACTGTGCCTTCACTGCCCAGGATGGGGCTGTGCTGGGGGCTGTGTAGGCCGGGCAGCAGGCACGCCCGTTAGTTGTGCCACCTATGCCTCAAGCTGGTGTAGGGGCCCAAGAACAGCTTCCCAGATCTCCCTACGCACCACAGTCCGGACGCTACAGAGGGCAAGTGGTTGTTCTCCTCTGGCTACACTTGCAGAGGGGGGACGAGCCCAATCCCCTGCAGTGCTTCCACCCGCAGGTGGCACAGGGCCACCAGAGGAGGGTCCGGACTGGGCACTACAGCCAGGTGCACTCGCCAGCTGAGATGGGAGAGGTGGGTCCGCTGGAACCCGCCTTCCCTGTTGTCCTATGTTTTGCATTATGTCATGACAGTTTGGGTTAGTAACATACAATACCATTCACAATTAGTTGTAACAGCATGCATTAGTATTCCCATTAACCAAACACCCAAATATTCAAACCATTGAACAGCAAGCATAACACATGCATAATTTGAACAGCAATACACAGTCCAACAACATGCAGGGTTGATTGATGGCAACAGGCCATCAGGTTTGGATGTATGAACAGGGCAGATGCATCAATGTACATGCAAATATGTATGACCCAACAGGACAAATGTCCAGGGGTGTTAATTGTGGTTGCACATACCAATTTCACGTGGAATGGATTATATGTGGTTATAGGGTAGGGTGAAGAAAATTTAATTAACACCTTCAAATACCAATACATATGCTGTACATTTCTAATAGCTGCAGATATATACACACTACAGTTCTACCTACAGTTTCCTATGTGATAACTACTTCAAGTTGGTGATGGGAATGTTACTGCTACATCAATATACATTTTCATTTTTACTCATACACATTCATATCTGGCTCTGTTCGGCTACATCATCCTGCTACATTTGCTTTATATAGCTATAGACAACTGTGGATGTTTGGTATTTCAGACAACCATACTATCTGCATATTGCAGACTGAAAGCAACATATCCAGATTTTGGGATACACATTCCAGCTGCAGGAACATTTTCTACATATTTCGCAGTTTGGTTCTGCTTGTCACGTTTATTTCATTCTGTACTGACAGCAGTATACTTTATTCAGGAGTTATTACTACTTTATTGGTGGATTCATTACTCTTTCTCACACTCTCTCACTTGTTTTATTTTTAAACTTCAGGATGGTACTTAATTCTAGGCTTTATTGACATGTTTTACCTGTAGTTATTACAATCCTTTCCAACAGTCTCACTTCTGTCATATTTCTGTATTTCAACAGGGATATATTTCACACATGTGTTTTACTCAGCTTCTGCAGCTGTACTTTTCAGCCTGCTGTAGGTTTTGTACTATTATATTACAGGTGGGACATCTTTATTTCAGACTTTATTTCAGACTTTTTCATTTCTCTGTTTGGATTACAGACTGCATCACACTTTTGTAATCAAGCAATACTTGCAAACCCTCTTACACTGTTACTTGCACATTTTATTACTTAGTGACTACACTGCACTCTTTTGCTAACTGTCATACTTTTATATGTATTTACAGTTACAGGGAGAGGATTACTGACCTGCCTGGTGGCGCAACCACACCAGCCTATCGCCATAGGCTGTACGGTTCGCAGAACGGACACCTACAGCTGTAATATAAATAAAGTAATATTGGAATACACATCTCCATAATATCAGCTAGGTTAATTTCTTACATAAATAATTAGTTGTAACTTACTCAGTAGTGGGGCGTTGGGCATTTGCCAGGCCTCCTGGATCCAACGGTTCAGTTGGTCCTGCTTCCATCTCTTCAGGTCCGCATGGTGGTGACGGACCTGCTCACCAGTCCTTGGTATCCCTGTGGCACTGGTAAGATCATGAGCCAATCGGTCCCACGCCTCAGCCCTATATGCTCCCCACAGGACCTGGCCCTGCATGAGTTGGGCCTCATGATTGTGGACAAGGAGCCAAACCAGATATTTGGACTCCTCAATGCCCCACCTCTGTGCTCGAAAGCAACTACCCTCACCTACACCTGACATTCTGGCTGTAAGTTGGTTCTACAATCGGTTATGCTGTGTATTCCCGCCTATGGGGCTTATATATGCCATTTTTCCCACACTTATCTGTAATTGGCCATTTTGGAATTGTATCAGCTTCACAAAACCTGCTTTGTCATGCTCCTCTTTCTATTCATTCCTATATATTTGCTATTACTGCATTTCTAAGTACAGCTGTCATGGCTTAGTGGTTCAGTACATTGACTATGGTGCATGGTATCCTGGGTTCGAACCTGGCCAATGCTTTTTATATTTTATGACTGTCTACACAGGCTAGGAGGTGTGTCTGTGTAAAGGCAGTTTTGTTACAGCTTGCTCAACGTTGCCCATCGGTTAGCTTGTTGGCGCGGCACGCAGCTCCGTGCAAACAGGTTACTCTGGTTTACGCTTCATTTGGCTGTCAGCATGCATATTACGCTCAACTCAGCTTGGGGCACACAGTTTCAGCGTATTAAACCACTGCTCACCTACGGGCACTCATTTTGCACCTGTTAAACCACTGCTCACCTACAGGCAGATGCACTCAACTTGTTAAACTGTAGCTCAGCTATAGGCACATCTGGCATTTTTTATTATTTTGTTATCTCACATTTCTTCAAAATAAATGGCCCATTTCATTACATTTTACATAAAATATAATTTTATATGTGTACATATATGTCAGGACCTGTTTCGTGCTTATTTCACTAAAAATATAAATTGATGTTGGGGGGGGGTTCAAACCATGACTGCCTGCTCTTCAGCTGACGTCTCTACCGCTACGCTATTGCTTCTTGGCTTACTTTGCATATGTAGTTCTTATATGCTTTTCCACTGACTGCTAACTGTGGCTAAGCTACGCACGCCAGCAAACGAGCGCACTCACGGGCAAACATCTTTACAATTTAAAAAAATATATAACATGTTCATTTATATAATTTTATGTTCATAGTCTGTGGGGGCATGTGTTGTGTTGTGTGTTTATTCACATTTCCATGGAGTCTGTCTTGGGGATTTACTTTCGGGACTTTTACTCTTCTGGGGCTTGTCCGTTTGCAGGGCTCGGCCTATGGACACGCCCCCTACTGTCTTCCACGGACCATGTAAGCCTTAGGTGTGATTCAGCATGCCCTCATGCATATGCATGACATGCTGACGTCACACCGTTTAACTGCAGCCTCCGTGTAAGCCTTGTAACTCTTACACGGAGGCTTCATGAATCCTGCCCAATGTCTCTACACATTGTTCACTTACATTTTTTAAATGGATAGGTGTGAGCGGTGCCAAACCTACAATGTGAGCATTAAGACTTTTATTTTACATGGAATCAGAAAGGAATGTAATAGTCTTGTTTTGTATGAGGAACTGTAAGTAGATGGTGGGTGTGAACTTGTTTAATGAACAGTTAACTGTTTTCCTAGGTATATGAGGCGACTGGGCAATTTTAAAAATGACAATTGTGTTTTGTATATGTGGACATAGGAGTGTGATGAGTGTGATTGCACCACAGGTATTACACAACATATTGGGGACCTTGTTATTTAATCCATTCACCTAGAATGTCTCATCACTCAGGCACTGAAAAGGCAGTATGCAATTACCAGTCAGGTACCTAGTACATACGGATCATAAGCCACAGGCCGTATGAAGAAATATTCTTATTTTTTATTACCATCACCCTTAAAACATACCTTTTTTTTTCATTTTCAGCAAACAAATGTGAATAGATTAAAATACAATAAAATACATAGGATATTATGAATGTAAAAGTTATTCAGCATGTAGATATCTATAAAACGACAGGAGTTTTCTACATATATATTTATATTCTCCATTTAAAGGGTAAGACCTGAGGGCTATTTTTTCACATTTCTCAACAAAGACAAATAAATTTAAAAATGAGCAAAGGGACATTTTCTCATATCTTTTCTCATATCTTAGCAAACAAAAGCAAATCATTTTAGAAAAAAAAAATGATAAAAAAAGCAGAGAGCAGAAAAGTTTTCAGCATGCTGTTATTGTTGTCAATTCAGTTAATTATTTTCTGTAAACAATGCAAACAAAATGTTTTACCATATTTAAACTTAAAGAAACCCATCCATTGATCCAGGTTGTGCTTGAAGAGGGTTAAGGAAGGCTTTGGTTTCACATGCATTGAAAGCTTGTTCCAGAGAAGTGGCAATCTCTGGGATTTGTATCTATCTCTCCAGCATCATTTCTTCATGTCAGAGGCTAGGTTAAGATCCCTGGAGTGAATGACCCTTCTGTTTCATACAGAGTAGATTTTCCAATATGTAGCATTTCCTTCAGGGACGGGTTAGAAATTGCCCTGTAAGCAAGCACTGATCACCCATTGACAGACAATAGGAGACAGAAAACAGTGACAGGGCTTTCAGTCTTTCCATGTAGGACTTGTTTTGTGTACCCTGTATTTTCTTGGTGAGAAACCTTTGTGGTCTCTCCAGCTGTTGCAGGTGCCTGGTGAGGTATACACAAAAGGGAGCATTGTACTCAATTATTGGTCTGATGAGGTCCAAATATAATGAAATTATAACATCCTTAGATCTAGATGTAATGCCTTAACTTATGAGATGTGCCACATAGAAGGATTTTCTTACCACTGTGGATACATGGTGGTCAAAGTTCAGATTCTTATCAGCATGAGTGCCCAGATCTTGTAGCACTGGGTCTTTAGTTAGGGGCTGCTGTCTATAATGTAATTAGCATGGATGTTAGTGCTTCCCAAAGGGAACAATAATGCATTTAGGTTTAATCTGTGGCCTTGACACTAATTATTTGTTTGCATTAACCCTTTCTGCAGTATATTAACATCACCAGGGGATTCAGTGATTGCTCCCAATCAGTGAACCTGGTCAGCCATGGGCTGTCCACTTTTGCTTGGACGTCTGAGAAATAAATTCTGAACAGTAAAGGGCTGAGCATAAAACCCTGTGGTATGCCACTGGTGACTGGTCTTTTACTAGAGGTGTAATCACTCACTTTGATAGTATATGTCCTGTCAGTGAGCCAGTTGGCTATCCATCTAGTGACATAGGGATTAATTTGCAATGGGGAGAGTTTCTCTACAATACCTGAGTGGGTGGTTGTGTCAAATGCCTTGGCTAGGTCAAGATAGGTGGTATGCACTGTCCTTTCCTCATCCAGGAGCTTGCTGACTTTCTCGAGGAACCAGATTTACCAGGCATGATTTGCCCTTAATGAATCCGAACTGGGTTGGATCCAGAGTTTGGAGATTACCTATGTCCATCTTGATAAGGTCAATAATGATTCTTTCTATGGTCTTGCAGATGAGGCTAGTCAGATGTATGGGTCTATAATTTCCAGGGGCGGTTGATGGTCCCCCTTTGTGCAGAGGGATTACTGTCGCTGTCATCCTTTCTGCCAGAACATAGGCAGTATTTAGTGATTCCATGTTGCAAGTCCTAATCTTGAAAAGAGTGTTTCACCAGTAGCTGATATGAATGATGATTTGTCTAGAATCAAGTTTTCTTTCTGGATGTTTCATACAGAGTAGATTTGTTCTTTGAGGTGAAGTATAGTACTTAGAAAAAAGCACATGATGGCACATAAAGCCAATCAATTCCCTTTAGAGCCTCAGAATGCCTTTTTTGAGAGTCTGCTAATAAAATCAATCTGTATATCTTGTTTTCAACACTTCACAATTTTTGAATGTTATATACTGATTGGAGACACATTTGGGGCAAGCTATACTCTAGCTAGCGTAAAACAACATTTTTGATTACTGTGATGCCCCAACACTGGCCCAGTAATCAAGGAGCCACAATCCTCACCACTGGCAACAGTAGGGGATGTACACTTTAGGAGAGTGATAAGTACATACATAGTAAAGTGCAATTTCCCTTAAGAGCACACAGAGACCACAGTCAGTATGGGGCTGGTTTCTCCCTTTTTCTCCAGATCCCCAATAAGACTTTCTACTGGCACAGCTATAGAGTCGAGTCCTTAGTCAAGGTTCTAAGCTGAGTCCTCCAACACTCTCTCTGTCCAACCAGTGCTTTGTGTCCCTGCCCAAGTAGCTGAGAAATACACTCTTGGAGATTTGTTTTACACACACACACACACACACACACACACACACACACACACACACACACACACACACACACAATTGGGAAAGGCCAGCACAGGTTTACTAGCTATGCCCCCTTCTGCCCAGACTATAAAATAGTTATCACTGCCACCAGAACTCCTTACCAGCTACTTTAAGGCCCTTAACAAAGGGTGTCCAATCCTACTGTGTAATGTTACTATTAATCCAAATGGCAGTCTGACCAAGAGCAAGGCTATCAGGAGTGGCCTACAAAGTGGTACCAAATAAATATGCAAGTACTCTCAGAGCTTAAATATGTCTCACAAATATCAGCCACAAAGATAGGTTTAAATATATTTAATAATAAATAATAAAGGAATAAGAAAACACTCAGTAAATCATGACACTAACATCAAAGTTCAAAATCAGAGGAAATATTTAAAACAACATTGCAGGACAGTCTCAAATAAATACAGAAAACATCTAAACTAATCTTTACTATATTCCTAACTATATCTAAAAGAATTTACTGTGCCCTCGTTAACTTACTTATAACAAGGCAAGCCAGGTGTGGTAAGTGGATGTTTCCAGTGGATGCTGCCAGGTCAAAAGATAAAATACAAAATGCACAGTCACTCTCTCAGAGAGTTCTTAAATTAATATCAAATATTACTGTTGGGATACTTGCAGCATGACATCACTTTTTATTACTTAATTTCAGTTCCCAGGCTCAACAACCATTGCTAGAAACTGCTAGCATGTAGCATCTCCCTGTGAAAATACATAGCCTTCAGATGTTTGCAACTGCTGGAAGACATAAAACAATAAAACACTTACAAAACAATGAGGAAGGCTCCCTGGTTTTAGACATTCTGTCTCTTTGCTGCATTGAAACCATTTATTTTATTATGTGGTTATAAAACAATTTAATTTCAAATATTTTCCTGAAGTTTTACAAGTTAACCTTTTATGTTCCAGTTTCCACTGTTAAAATATATATTGTTACACACCTACAATAGTGTATATATATTTCTGTTCTCTTCCAGTAGGGTACACTGTGGCTACATCTTTAAGCCCAGTACTTTACACACACTTTTGTTCCACCGGTTTGATATACACATACCATACAGTTGTAATACAGTGGTAACACAAGCATATAAATCATGTTGATATTCACAAATGACATATAATTATTTAAAAAATTCCAGTTAGCTGGGCTGGCAATATTTCCTTTTGTGTCATTTTACCCCCCACCCATAGATTCAAGCTAGTTTTTTAAGGTATCCCTGGGAAACGTTGCTTGGGAGGGTTGAGCCTATCTGAGAATACCTTACCCCATTCCCTGACTTGAAAGCCCATCTGCTTTGGCATTGCTAACCCCTCTGTGGTGCTACACTGTCATATCATATACCTGCAACCCTAGGCTCCACCTTAGTAACTTGGAATTTTGATGGCTGGCTCAATGAAGCCATGTTAAGGGATTATGGTCTGTAACTACAGTGAATTTCCTTTCATACAGTTAAGGCTGAAGTTTCTGCAGTGCCCACACTATGGCTCGACATTCCTTTTCTACCACTGCATAGCATTCCTCCCTGGGTTGGAGCCTACAGCTGAGTTATACCCCTGAGTGCTCTTCTCCCTCTGAGGAAACCTGGCTGAGTACAGCCCCCACCCCATGGTTTGAAGCATCTACCTGCACAACAAATTCTTTGCTGTAATCTGGATTGGAGAACACATGGGGCTCCTTCCAAAGCTCCTTTAAGCTTCTGGAATGCCTGCTCATGTGCTGGGGTCCACACTAGCTTATCTGGTCTGTTTTTCCTTGCTAGGTCTGTGAGGTGAACAGCTATGGTACTATAATTGGGGACAGACTTTCTGTGGTACCTGCTGTCCTTAAGAATGCCCTCACCTGCTTTTTGACAGGCCATGCCTGAATGGCTTCCACTTTGGCAGGTTCTGGCTTGATCTTAACACTCCCCATTCTATGTCCCAGGTAGGAAACCTCTGCCATACCCACCTGACACTTATTGGGCATAATGATCAACCCTGTCCTTTGTAGTCTGCTCAGCTCCTCCCTGACATGCTGAAGGTGATCTTCCCAGGAATGGCTATAGATGACAATATCATCCAGGTAATCAAGGGCAAGATCTCCTGCTCCTGCTAGGATATGATCTACCAGCCTCTGGAAAGTCGCTGGGTCATTTTTCATCCCAAAGGGAATCTATGAGAACTCATGCAAGCTGAAAGGACTCACAAAGGCTGAACTCTCTCTCTAGCCCTGGGAGTCAAGGGCACCTGCCAGTAACCCTTGGTAAGATCAATAGTGGTAAGATACTTAGCCCCACCCAGCTTCTCTAGGGCTTCATCTGTCCTAGGCATGGGGTAAGCATCTGACACTGTGTGACTATTTAATTTCCTGTAGTCCACACAGAGCCTGGTGCTGCCATCTTTCTTTGGTACCAACACCACTGGGGAGGCCCAGAGACTGCTGGACTTATGGATTAACCCTAGTTCCAACATTTCCTGTATCTCCTCCCTCGGAGTCTGTTTGACTCTCTCGGGCACCCTGTAAGGGCCTGCTTAATAGGCCTTTAGTGTCCTGTATCCACATGGTGCTGCACCAGGTGGGTACACCCTGTTTTTCCAGCAAACATGTGCCCAAGCTCCTGAAACATTGTTAAGCTCTCTCAAACCTGGGTATGGGTAGCTGCTGGGACATTGCTACCACTTCCACTGAGGTGTCAGTCCGAGCCTCACTGAGAAAATCAGTCACATCACCCTCAGACTCCTCCTGCTATCCACTGCAAATACTTAGCACAAGCACCTCTATGTCATGGTAAGGTTTCATCATGTTAACATGGTACAATTTGTGCCCCTGTTTCCTTCCTAGCAGTTCTACCATGTAGTTAACATCACTGATCTTCCTTACCACTTTGAAGGGTCACTCCCAAGCTGCCTGCAGCTTGTTATGTCTTACAGGAATGAGAACCATTACCTGCTGCCCCACAGAATATGGTCTAGCTTGAGCATTCCTGTCATACCAGACCATTTTCTACTGTTGGGCTTCTGCCAGGTTCTCCTGGGCCAAGTCCATGAGTTCCCTGAGCCTTGTTCATAGGTTCATAGGTTAGTACTTGGCTAACTGCCCTTGCAAGCCATTGTAAGCCTAGATAATTATCCCATGTGAGACTCAAACCCTGCACCTTGTGTTTGTAAGGCAAACACCTTAACCATTAGGCCACCCTCCCAACCTGTCCTTGACCTTGTACTGAGGTTTAGGACATATGCCACAAGAGACTCCTTTTGGGATTCATACTCACCCTCCCCCCATCCTGTATCAAATTTAGGGGTCCCCTCACCTTATGCCCATACAGCAACTGAAAGGGTGAAAAAATGTGGATTCCTGGGGCACCTCGCTATAAGCACCAACAGATGGTGCAAATATCTGTCCCACTCCCTCTTAAACTGGTCTAAAAATGCCCATAGCATGGTCTTTAGTGTACAGTTAACCTCTCAACCAGGCTATTAGTCTTGGGAAGGCAGGGGATGATCTTTAGATACATCGCCCCACAGTGCTTCCACAGACAAGCCAGCAGGTCTGACATAAAAATGGCAACTATGTCAATCAGTATTTCTTTTTGGAAACCTTCCCCACTGAAAATTCTAACAAAGCATTTTCCACCTTTTCTGCTTTAATGGAGGACAGGCCCAATGCCTCAGGGTATCTGGTAGCATAATCTACTACCACTAGGATATACTTTTTCCCTGTGGAACTCAGGGTACTCAGAGGCCCCACAATATCTATAGTTACCCTCTGAAATGGCTCCTCAAACACAGGCAAAGGCATGAAAGGAACTTTCACCTTGTCTCCTGCCTTGCCTACCTTTTGGCACTGCTCACAGGTCCTGCAGTACCATGTTACATCTCTGGAAATCCTAGACCAATAAAAATTCTACATAATATGTGTCAATCTATGTTTTATGCCCATATGACTTGCAAAATGAATACATTGGGCTATGGCCTGAAGTGCCAGATGGTAGGCTCTGAGCATTACCAACTGCTGTATTCTCTCACCCTCCAGCCCTCCCTCAGGGGTCCACTCTGTATACAGTAACCCTTTGTCCCAGTATACAGATTCCCTTTTTCCTTGACAATCAGGTGCCTCACTGGCTACCTCCTTCAGGCCTTGTAATGTAGGGTCTGAGAGCTGAGCCTGTCTCAACCCTCTCTTTGGAACCCTTCCTAGCCCCCCTTCCACCACAAGAAGTCTGGTATTCTCTGACAACAGTGCCTCACTGTCAGCCTAGGTATGACTACTCACCTCCGCCCTTGCAGTCACTCTGTCCAAGGGAACATTATTAGATATATATTTAGAGATTTATAAATGCATGTACATCTTTTTGCTACTTAGATGCATAAACACTTCTGTTGCTATAATATAGGTTGGAATAATATAGTCAGTTAGATGCATGCATTTCTGTTTGCTGGCATACATATATTAAAGGGTTAAACTGTGCTCAGCTAAATGATGGCATTAATGTGTATGCAACATGCTGGTACAGCTTGAGAAAAATGCTGACAAGGATAAGCTGAATGTTCACTGTTTCATGCAAGCTTCAAGGACTACAGATAAGGACACAGGTGCGAGGAAGGAACCAGGTTGGCGGCAAGAACAACTTAGTGAACTGTCAAATAATCCATCTTGAAACAAGAACACAAAGGAACTTATTAACAGACTGCATGACATCATCAAAAGACTGCTTTCACACAGAAACATTCTCAAACAGGAAAAACTCCTTAAATTAATAACAGACTGTATGACATCAGAAAATACCAAAGTAATGACTTTGAGAGTTCCCAAAAGACAACATTCATAAGAATGTATATATGTGAGATGTAATCTTATTTCTTGTTAGATCTGTTAGAGCTGTTTACTGGAGAATACCTTTCATTTTGTATTGAGAAGCATTTTGAAGACATTAAACCATGCAAACTATGCATTATTGTACATGTCGTCTGTTATATAGACAAGTTAGTAGTTTCTGCACAAGAACAATAATAATAACATACTGCTAAAAAAGTTAATAATCTGCAAAGTTTATGTGCACTAACCAGACTTTGGTTTTACAAGGCACTTTTTGTACAAGACACATAGCATTTAGCACAGACATCTGCACATGTGCAATTAATTAACCAAGACTTTCAATTAGTGTCATTCATTAATTTTAAATAACTTTTCAATGTCTAACTTTGCTTGCATTTGAATACAAGGGAGTAGTGCCTGTGCCTTGTATAAGGTCACTTTACTAAAAGCGCAGTAACTAACATTTATGTATGTGATTGAGTCCTGAATAGGAACACTTCAATTTCCACAGTTTGCAGCAGTACATTTACCCAGATGTCAGGATGCAGAGAAGGACTGCAGGGCAAGAAATAAACAGTGCCATAAATTCACCATGGTGGTGAAAACTTCAGGATCAAATTTGCCACTACAAACTTCATTTCAACAGCTTTTCAAGTAACTACAAAAGTTTTCCGACCATCTATGGTTCTCATAAGTGGCCAGCTGAAGTCAACCTAAACATTGGTAAGCAAATGTGTGTGGTAATCAGGCTAGTAAGAAATGTAAACAGAACTTAGAACAGGAAAATGTTCATGCAAGTAAACACAGTATTACTATTATTGTGTCAATTTTAGACAGACTACAGAAGTTGTATAAACAGCATATTAGCAAATGTAAAACATTATTAGGGCAAGTTGACAGTCAGGAAATATGTAAATGCATTACGTTTGACTGGTATCTTAAAACAGAAACATAATTGGTATGCCAGTAAATGTTTATTGTGTAAGTCATATAAAACTGCTTTCTGTGTGCAATGTCATAAAAGTACTATTGTTAATGGTAAACAACCAGATAAGGGTAATACACTTGCATTTTGTCTTGTCACCACGTGTGAAATGTTAATTTCAGAGTTACAACAGCAGTCAAGTCAGTTATTGACAAAATCTTCTGTACGTCTAGTTAGAAAAAAGTGGCATAAAACCACTGCACAGTACAAAACAGATAAGAGACGAGGTTCATGGTGAGCTGACAGAAAAAATTAATAAACTTCTAATAGACAGAGTGAGTTCAAAAAGTTATTTTTCAGAAGTGCATAACAGCTTTAGAGTCAGCAAAACAGAATACTGAGAAATATCAGACAGCCTGTGCAAAATCACAAGACAAAAATAATCTGGTTAGTAAAGAGTTAAAGCAACAGCAGTTAGCTACACTAATAAAAAATAATTTGACATTATACTCTACATTTAGAAAATGGTTAGCATATACAGCAGGATCTAATGTAACTTTCATTCAGTTAAAGCAAGACACTTAGTTAAACAGTAATGTAAAACGTATGACGCTATTCTCATAGCATACACACAGGGATAGTCTGTTATAGCTAAGCTGTTAAATAATTTCAAAATCACCATTTTAAATAACAGAACAGTTCTAGGGCACAGAAATCAAATGAGAGTAATTAAAAGCAGTAAAGACATGAGGTCACAAGACTGACATGCATGTAGTTTCTTTTCACCTAAAGTGCATCTGTTTGAATTGCACAAGAGCAAAAGGCAGACAACAGCAAATGTAAATAATGTAAATATAAATATATAAATAAATACCCATTATTTTTATATAGTTGGTCTTGAGATACTCTTCATTTTTTGGACCTGTTTTGCTCCTGCAACCTCCAACCTGATTTTACTTCTAAATGTAAATATATCTGTTTTAAGCAAGTGTTAGTTAAGCCAATATCTGTTTTGTTTATTACAATATTTTGTAATTGCATAATAGCATCAAAAAATAGCAAAGACTCTAGCAAAAACAGTATTCAAAAGCAATGTTAGTGATATAAGGTTATACTGAGTACATAATACTACAAATAAAACCCAAGTTTAAAATTTATGCATAGTTAGACAAATTACAACTGTATTCTAATATCAAGTTGCAAGTGTATTAGCAAATGAATGAAGGTAAAGAAAGTGATGAAAGGGTTACAAAGTCTGGAATGTCCAGAAAGAGGAAAAAAGTAAGAAATTTTGTTTTATGTGAGCTCGGATCTTCCCAGACTGAGATGGGTAATTACAAGGAATTCATCCTAAACCAAAATCACATATAAAACGGAGGTGTGGCAGTAAAATTATTTTATTGAACTAAATAAAATTAAGCACTTTCATCCCTCTCAACAGAGGACTTCATCAAAATACCAAACTGAATCATGTTCACAGGTTTAAATAACAAGCAAAACCTGGCCATTAGTTAGGAAAGAATCAATAAAAAAATAACTATAAAGGCAAAAGTACTGTGACACGAAACTAGATAAAACACAAAAAACCAAATGCTTCCAGTCCAATTCTCAGCCAAAATACGAGACACCAACAAGTTGTGTTAGCGCTTTCATTCACATTTAATAACAAGTGAACTTCTTCAGAAACAACTTGCACATCCACACTACTCAGATAAATACAATTAGTACTTAAATATTTACATAATTGATTAATTGCTCAAGTAAATAATTTAAAGACATAAACAAAATATTCTGTTGAATCATTTAGACAGACATTATTCACATAAGTAAATGAAAAATACATATTATGAATCTGTAAATATAAAAACTTAATATATCTAAAAAATCAAATGATGACATGTATTTAAAAAAATATCAATATATATAATACTATCTATTTTCTAAAAAGCATTTAAGATTAATCACTTCATTTAAACCTGGGGCACTATCTGCCCCAAGGAAAAATTGCCAGAATGACTCTTTGCATTCTAGCAAAATTTTAATATTTCCATTAAATACAGTATTGGACACATTATCAATAACAGAAAATGTGAACTTCTTGAACATACTACAAATGACTGAATGCCTGGCCAGGGCATTATTAACATCTTTCTTCCTAATAGCTAACATATGCTCACGAATTCTGACCTTGAGTTCTCGTTGTCATGCCCACATAATAACTAGGGCATGTCTGACACTGAGCAACATAGACTACCATAGAACTTTGGCATGTAAAAAATGCTTTGGACCAATGTGTATATGATAAATGTGAAAAATATATAGAGGAAGAATTACTTATGTATCTACACTGTTTACATGTGTGACATGAAAATGTTCCCTTAGTATTTATAATACTTTTTTTGTCACCAGCATACCTGTCTTTACCTTCCAAAATTGACTTAATGTTGACTACCCTCTTAAAAGTAAAGTGAGGTTTTCTACCTACAACATTTGTCAATTCGTGGTTACCTAATATAATCTTCCAATTGTCAAGAATAATATCCTTTATTAGCCACATTTCATTGCATATAGGCAAAATGAAAGCATTCACAAACTCCTTTTCAATCATATGGTCTACATTGTCAGAATTATTATGTCTGATCAAAATTAGACCCGAATTTAAAATGGGTCCTATTGTTGTGTTACGGAGTTGTATAACTTCTTTCTCAATCAACAATAACCATGACTCTCCATATCCCCTGTTGATAAAGAAATTTCTCAATATCGACATCTCAGTAAGAAAAACTTCAGTGTCAGAGGTTAATCTACTCAACCTAATGTACTGACCTTTATAATTCCTTTTTTCATATGAGGAGGGTGTAAACTAGTCTGATGTAAATATTGGTTCGTGAAAGTAGATTTCCTATATATTCTACTTGAAAAGGTCTGTGTATGTTCATCATATTTGAGTGATATATCCAGAAAAGAAATGTCACTACCAAAGGCTCCAATAGTGAATTTCAAAAAACAGGTACTACTGTTCAAAAATGAAACAAAATGTTCAAATTCTTCAAATGTTCCATGCCATAAAAAGAACAAATCATCAATATAACGGGTGTAGAATACAATTTTGTTGAAATGTACATAATTTTCTATGAACCTAGTCTCCCACTGAGACATCACTAGGTTTGCATATGCTGGTGCTACACGTGCACCCATTGCTACACCTGCAATTTGTTGATAAAAGATGTTATTAAATCTAAAAAAATTATTTTCCAAGATTAGTTCCATGAGTGTACAAATGGTATTGATTTTCGTTCCATCAAAATTAGTATTTTTGACAAGATATTCTCTTAAGTATTCAATACCTATATTGTTATCTATACATGTATACAGTGACTGTACATCTAAAGTGGCCATAACCAAATTAGAAACTGGCAACTTAAGCTCCCTTAGTTTTTCCAATAAGTGCCATGAGTCCTTTAAATAGTATTTGGAAGCTTGTACAACTGGATTTAGTATGTAGTCCAGCCATATTGAAATATTCTCTGTTTTGTATTTGGCTGCAGATATAATGGGCCTAAATGGGGGATCTACTAGATCCTTTTGAAGTTTTGGTATGCCAAACATATTTCCCATCTTCGGAAATTCTATTAGTAGGAAGCTATAGGTGTTGTAATCAACCTCTCCTTGACTGAAAATATCAAACAAGCTTAAATCTAATTTAGAGAAACTGTTCCGGATATGTACACTATCAACAATCTGATATGTGTCACCATCTTTTAACAAGTTCTCCATAGACCTGATGTAATGGGTATTGTCCATAATCACAATTTTACCCCCTTTGTCCGCCTTCATAATTCTAACTTGTTTGTTAGTTCTAAGCTCTTCCAAAGCCAAAAATTCTGACTTATGGACATAATTAGGATGGTAAACAGGATGTATTTTCCTTATAGCTTCTTCACTAATATTTTGAAATACTTGCAGAGTATTAATCAATGGTGGATTGTATGTACTTGCCTTTTTGGGACACAAACTGACATCATTAGAATGTAAATCCTTCAAGATATATCTCAAATTGAGCTTCCTAAGGGTCAATCTAAGATCTATAATAGTTCTAGCCTTATTGATGTTATTAGAGGGAATGTATGAAAACCCTTTCTTCAACAATTTGTATACATTTTCAGATAAATGAACTTTGGACAAGTTGTGTATTTGTATTTCAAATTCATCACTGACATTACAGTTCACCACCTCTTTTTGTTCCTCAATCTCCCCTTTTGTCTGTTCTGTGCAACCTTGGACCAAGTGGGGCCCCTTTTGTTTCCTTGTTTGTCCACTAAAAAAGGTCCACCTTGGGAAGTACCCTCACCTTTATTAGTGTTAGCATTCCTATTGTTGTCACCATTGTTTTCATTACCAGAGGCTACACTAGTGTCCTGATCTAATACATCCAAAATATCTGTTAAATTGGCATCAGTGTCCATATCACCCACTAAAGAATCAGTGGCATCTCTTAGTATACAGCCATTTGTAGTGTTAGTGTCATTCTTATGTACATTACTTTTAACAATTTTAACACCAGGGTTTTATTCTTGTTTGTATTAGAAAGCCCCTTAGTGTTGTTGTAAGATTTAGCATCTAGAACGTATGCTGTTTCATTATTGTACGCAGTAACATCTCTAATGAGTTTCTTTTGTTTCCTACTAACAATGGTAGCTTTATGTCTTTCAGCTTTTGCCGTAATGCCGGCATACAAACCAGAAAGCCCTGAAAAACAGGAAAAATTCTTAACTTTATTATCCAATTCATAAAGCTTATCTTTAACTGTCTCTATTTGAATCTTGTAGTGCTTAACCAAAATATTTAACATCTCGACACCAAAGTCATTGAAGAACGCCAAAAGTTCAGTAAACAAAGCGTCGTCATAATTGACTGAATTCGGAAACTTATTAAAGCGAAGTGTAGATACATAAGTAATTCTTCCTCTATATATTTTTCACATTTATCATATACACATTGGTCCAAAGCATTTTTTACATGCCAAAGTTCTATGGTAGTCTATGTTGCTCAGTGTCAGACATGCCCTAGTTATTATGTGGGCATGACAACGAGAGAACTCAAGGTCAGAATTCGTGAGCATATGTTAGCTATTAGGAAGAAAGATGTTAATAATGCTCTGGCCAGGCATTCAGTCATTTGTAGTATGTTCAAGAAGTTCACATTTTCTGTTATTGATAATGTGTCCAATACTGTATTTAATGGAAATATTAAAATTTTGCTAGAATGCAAAGAGTCATTCTGGCAATTTTTCCTTGGGGCAGATAGTGCCCCAGGTTTAAATGAAGTGATTAATCTTAAATGCTTTTTAGAAAATAGATAGTATTATATATATTGATATTTTTTTAAATACATGTCATCATTTGATTTTTTAGATATATTAAGTTTTTATATTTACAGATTCATAATATGTATTTTTCATTTACTTATGTGAATAATGTCTGTCTAAATGATTCAACAGAATATTTTGTTTATGTCTTTAAATTATTTACTTGAGCAATTAATCAATTATGTAAATATTTAAGTACTAATTGTATTTATCTGAGTAGTGTGGATGTGCAAGTTGTTTCTGAAGAAGTTCACTTGTTATTAAATGTGAATGAAAGCGCTAACACAACTTGTTGGTGTCTCGTATTTTGGCTGAGAATTGGACTGGAAGCATTTGGTTTTTTGTGTTTTATCTAGTTTCGTGTCACAGTACTTTTGCCTTTGCGGTTGTTTTGTTCACGTTTCCTGATTCAATTCGAGCCTCGAATATGTCACAAGATACCTTACTGGAGCTATCCACTCATCCGTTGCCGGAAGGTTTTATCCAATTCCAGGAGCAACTTTCGGATGTCATTGTTTCTGCTATTAAAAAGGGTCTGGATGTTACTGCTAAAACAAGCAATCCGCTTGTTGCTGACCGCAATCCATGCGGTAATCGGAAGATATTGGCCAGCACACAGGATGACGGAAGAGGAGGTGAAGCGAATGGGGTCCCTTTCGTAGGTCCGGATAGTGTGGTGGATTATCTAGTCAGAGAAACGGAAAATCCTTTTTCGACTGTGAAAGCTACTACGAATAATGAGGCAGTAAGTACTGTTACTGATACTGAATATAACAATCAAAGGAACTGTAGAACTTGTATTTACGAGCTGGAAAAACTTGTGCTACGTTATGTGACTTTGGACATTGAGATATCTTATCTATTGGAATGCGTGAAAAGGAAATGTGTCCCACAGGGACTTCGCTTTAATAAGTTTCCGAATTCAGTCAATTATGACGACGCTTTGTTTACTGAACTTTTGGCGTTCTTCAATGACTTTGGTGTCGAGATGTTAAATATTTTGGTTAAGCACTACAAGATTCAAATAGAGACAGTTAAAGATAAGCTTTATGAATTGGATAATAAAGTTAAGAATTTTTCCTGTTTTTCAGGGCTTTCTGGTTTGTATGCCGGCATTACGGCAAAAGCTGAAAGACATAAAGCTACCATTGTTAGTAGGAAACAAAAGAAACTCATTAGAGATGTTACTGCGTACAATAATGAAACAGCATACGTTCTAGATGCTAAATCTTACAACAACACTAAGGGGCTTTCTAATACAAACAAGAATAAAACCCCTGGTGTTAAAATTGTTAAAAGTAATGTACATAAGAATGACACTAACACTACAAATGGCTGTATACTAAGAGATGCCACTGATTCTTTAGTGGGTGATATGGACACTGATGCCAATTTAACAGATATTTTGGATGTATTAGATCAGGACACTAGTGTAGCCTCTGGTAATGAAAACAATGGTGACAACAATAGGAATGCTAACACTAATAAAGGTGAGGGTACTTCCCAAGGTGGACCTTTTTTAGTGGACAAACAAGGAAACAAAAGGGGCCCCACTTGGTCCAAGGTTGCACAGAACAGACAAAAGGGGAGATTGAGGAACAAAAAGAGGTGGTGAACTGTAATGTCAGTGATGAATTTGAAATACAAATACACAACTTGTCCAAAGTTCATTTATCTGAAAATGTATACAAATTGTTGAAGAAAGGGTTTTCATACATTCCCTCTAATAACATCAATAAGGCTAGAACTATTATAGATCTTAGATTGACCCTTAGGAAGCTCAATTTGAGATATATCTTGAAGGATTTACATTCTAATGATGTCAGTTTGTGTCCCAAAAAGGCAAGTACATACAATCCACCATTGATTAATACTCTGCAAGTATTTCAAAATATTAGTGAAGAAGCTATAAGGAAAATACATCCTGTTTACCATCCTAATTATGTCCATAAGTCAGAATTTTGGCTTTGGAAGAGCTTAGAACTAACAAACAATTTAGAATTATGAAGGCGGACAAAGGGGGTAAAATTGTGATTATGGACAATACCCATTACATCAGGTCTATGGAGAACTTGTTAAAAGATGGTGACACATATCAGATTGTTGATAGTGTACATATCCGGAACAGTTTCTCTAAATTAGATTTAAGCTTGTTTGATATTTTCAGTCAAGGAGAGGTTGATTACAACACCTATAGCTTCCTACTAATAGAATTTCCGAAGATGGGAAATATGTTTGGCATACCAAAACTTCAAAAGGATCTAGTAGATCCCCCATTTAGGCCCATTATATCTGCAGCCAAATACAAAACAGAGAATATTTCAATATGGCTGGACTACATACTAAATCCAGTTGTACAAGCTTCCAAATACTATTTAAAGGACTCATGGCACTTATTGGAAAAACTAAGGGAGCTTAAGTTGCCAGTTTCTAATTTGGTTATGGCCACTTTAGATGTACAGTCACTGTATACATGTATAGATAACAATATAGGTATTGAATACTTAAGAGAATATCTTGTCAAAAATACTAATTTTGATGGAACGAAAATCAATACCATTTGTACACTCATGGAACTAATCTTGGAAAATAATTTTTTTAGATTTAATAACATCTTTATCAACAAATTGCAGGTGTAGCAATGGGTGCACGTAGCACCAGCATATGCAAACCTAGTGATGTCTCAGTGGGAGACTAGGTTCATAGAAAATTATGTACATTTCAACAAAATTGTATTCTACACCCGTTATATTGATGATTTGTTCTTTTTATGGCATGGAACATTTGAAGAATTTGAACATTTTGTTTCATTTTTGAACAGTAGTACCTGTTTTTTGAAATTCACTATTGGAGCCTTTGGTAGTGACATTTCTTTTCTGGATATATCACTCAAATATGATGAACATACACAGACCTTTTCAAGTAGAATATATAGGAAATCTACTTTTACGAACCAATATTTACATCAGACTAGTTTACACCCTCCTCATATGAAAAAAGGAGTTATAAAAGGTCAGTACATTAGGTTGAGTAGATTAACCTCTGACACTGAAGTTTTTCTTACTGAGATGTCGATATTGAGAAATTTCTTTATCAACAGGGGATATGGAGAGTCATGGTTATTGTTGATTGAGAAAGAAGTTATACAACTCCGTAACACAACAATAGGACCCATTTTAAATTCGGGTCTAATTTTGATCAGACATAATAATTCTGACAATGTAGACCATATGATTGAAAAGGAGTTTGTGAATGCTTTCATTTTGCCTATATGCAATGAAATGTGGCTAATAAAGGATATTATTCTTGACAATTGGAAGATTATATTAGGTAACCACGAATTGACAAATGTTGTAGGTAGAAAACCTCACTTTACTTTTAAGAGGGTAGTCAACATTAAGTCAATTTTGGAAGGTAAAGACAGGTATGCTGGTGACAAAAAAAGTATTATAAATACTAAGGGAACATTTTCATGTCACACATGTAAACAGTGTAGATACATAAGTAATTCTTCCTCTATATATTTTTCACATTTATCATATACACATTGATCCAAAGCATTTTTTACATGCCAAAGTTCTATGGTAGTCTATGTTGCTCAGTGTCAGACATGCCCTAGTTATTATGTGGGCATGACAACGAGAGAACTCAAGGTCAGAATTCGTGAGCATATGTTAGCTATTAGGAAGAAAGATGTTAATAATGCCCTGGCCAGGCATTCAGTCATTTGTAGTATGTTCAAGAAGTTCACATTTTCTGTTATTGATAATGTGTCCAATACTGTATTTAATGGAAATATTAAAATTTTGCTAGAATGCAAAGAGTCATTCTGGCAATTTTTCCTTGGGGCAGATAGTGCCCCAGGTTTAAATGAAGTGATTAATCTTAAATGCTTTTTAGAAAATAGATAGTATTATATATATTGATATTTTTTTAAATACATGTCATCATTTGATTTTTTAGATATATTAAGTTTTTATATTTACAGATTCATAATATGTATTTTTCATTTACTTATGTGAATAATGTCTGTCTAAATGATTTAACAGAATATTTTGTTTATGTCTTTAAATTATTTACTTGAGCAATTAATCAATTATGTAAATATTTAATTACTAATTGTATTTATCTGAGTAGTGTGGATGTGCAAGTTGTTTCTGAAGAAGTTCACTTGTTATTAAATGTGAATGAAAGCGCTAACACAACTTGTTGGTGTCTCGTATTTTGGCTGAGAATTGGACTGGAAGCATTTGGTTTTTTGTGTTTTAAAAAAATAACTATGTCTGCTTTATTTGTAATCATGTTATAGATTAATAATATGTTATTGAAAATCTTTTTCTCAAAAAAAGAGTAAACTGTTTTAAAACCATATCATAAACATTAAAAAACATTGTATTTGCCTTAGATTTACTGAACCTTTACAAAAATGCAAACAATTAAAGTATATAAAAATATACAAAAATATACAAAAAGGAAGGTGTAGCCCTTGTTGAAATTACTAGTGGTTTCACCTTCAATAACCACATCACCACAACAGTCAGGAAATCCTTTTATTTGGTACACCTCATCACTAAGAGCTTTTTATCCAGAAAAGAGGTCATTGTCCCACTGTACTCATCACTCATTAGACCCATTATAGAGTACAATGCCCCGTTTGGTATGTACCTCTCAAGACATCTGCAACAGCTGGAAAGGTCACAGAAATACCTCACTAAAAGAATCACAGTCCTAAAGCAGATGCCCTATGCTGACCATCTACAAAACCTCCAGCAGTACTCTGTGGCATATCGTCTACTCAGAGGCGATCTCTGCTTAACCTACAAGGCCATGTCAAACCCTGAGCTGTTAAACATGCTCCACTTAAAGAAATCCCAATCCCTCAGAGCCACTTGCTCCAGGGATCTAAACCTTGTCATCACAATGAGCAAAACATGATGGAGGGATAGGTTCCTGACCAAGAGACTCCCCATACTCTGGAATAGACTGCCCATATATGTCAAGCAGAGCACCTCCTTGGCCCTCTTCAAAAGGAAACTTGACGATTGGATGGGAGATAGGAAATTCACCCCGGGGATCATGTCTGTCACCCTGATAGAGAGGGTCCAGGGAAGTAAATATTGTGGGAAGAAATATCAGGGGAATTGTTTGGCTATGCTTGTATAGGCCCTAGGGCCGATAGCCTAGTACCAACCTATGAACTAATGAGAAAAACAAACCTGACCCTTTAGAATTTTTATTATTAATAGAATTATACATAAAATCTATGAGCTCTATCTTTTAAAACTGGCATTAATGAGACAGCATCATTCAGCCCAGGTGTAAAATGTGCAGCCAATCTTAACTGCCATTTTAACCAATTTTTACTAAGGGTATTTTTCCAATATCCCCCCTACACCAATCTGTACATTTTCCAAAATACCAAACCTGAATTTTACAAATCATTGACAACCAAGGGAGTGTTTATATATGGCATTTATATCTTTTTTCATTTTGAATATCATATAGATGTTCGTATATTCTGTTTTTAAAAGATCTTTCCATCTTGCCTACATAAAAACTACCCCAAGGTTCACAAACAGCAAAATAGACTATCCTTTTATTAGTACAGTTCCCTCTTTTAAAATATATTTCTGTCTGCCTGAAGATGTTTAAAGTCATCAACAGACTTGAGTATACGTAGGGACATTGACTGTTACAAGGAATGTTGGAGAAATAAAATGTTACCGGTACTGAAATTTATAAGGTCAAAAAATCAAAAAACAAGACTGGTTACCAGGCCAGGTTGGCTTACGTTTTTCTAAAAAATTATTCTTATTAAAACATAATTAACTATTCCCGTGCAGTACTAAGCAAAAAGCAAGAGAGTCTACAGAGATCCTGTTTGGTAATTGTAATAAAACATCACAGTTGTGCATAACCTCAGTTAAATTATGCAGGTCCCTTGACAAAAAAGGGGAGAGTACAAATACCTACTAGTAGTGGTGGATGCCTTTTCAATTCTCACAGCATAAAGCAAATAAACAATACTACAATAAAATGCTGCATACTGCAGGGGTAATGGCAATTCTACATTGACTAGGTAAGCAGTACACTGCAGAAGGAACTAAAATAAAGGTACAAGAAAAAAACATATTAGTCTGTATTAATTATTAAAAGACAACCATGCCTTTTTTGTCATTAAGTGATTAGGGTGCCATCAACATGTATGGTAGCAGAACAAATATACCAGAAATACATTTTAATGTTTAATTGGCAGGCTTCAGTTTAATACTAAGTTTGTAAATTAGACTGAGTGTACATTACAGCCCATATATGTACAAATACAAAAACAATCTCTACAAGCAAGCATATGTTGTACAGTAAATGGTTTAATAAGTAAAAATAATTCTTCATTGTATAAACCCTGTTTTCTACAACATTCATAAATCTGTGTAAACAGACAATTTTGCATTCACATTTTAAACTGTTCAGAGAATTACTCCTCAATTCATTTGTATGTATAGTAACAAGTCAAAGCTTGACATTTATGACATATGTGTTCATTCAAAAACAAGACTGCAATACTTTTGCAATAAAATTCACAAGCATTGTCAATGTAAAATCACTATACAGAGCATCACTGTATACAGTCATATTCATAAATTGAAAAATACAGCTCATAACTGGTGAAACATTTTTGCAAAATGGTCTTCAAAGAAAAAGTTGTTAAATTATATAGTTCATCCAATTCTTGTAGTAATGGTTGTTATCACTTTGTTGACAATATAAAACTGTGTTGCATCAAAAGAAAACTAAAGGTTTTGTTTCCTAATGTGTTTCACATAATCAGTTTTTTTAAATAAAACAGGGAATTGTTAGATATATATTTAGAGATCTATAAATGCATGCCCACGTGTTTACTAGTTTGATGCATATACACTTCTGTTGCTATAATACAGGTATGAATAATATAGTCAGATGCATGCGTTTCTGTTTGCTGGCATACATATATTAAAAGGTTAAACTGTGCTCAGCTAAATGACGGCATTAATGTGTATGTAACATGCTGGTACAGCTTGAGAGAAATGCTAATAAAGATAAGCTGAATGCTCACTGTTTAATGCAATCTTCAAGGACTACAGATAAGGACGCAGGTGCGAGGAAGGAACCAGGTTGGAGGCAAGAACAACTTACTGAACTGTCAAATAATTCATCTTGAAACAAGAACACAAAAGAGCTTATTAACAGACTGCATGACATCATCGAAAGATTGTTTTCACACAGAAACATTCTCAAACAGGAAAAACTCCTTAAATTAATAACAGACTGCATGACATCAGAAAATAACAAAGTAATGACTTTGAGAGTTCCCAAAAGACTGCTTTCATAAGAATGTATATAAGTGAGATGTAATCTTATTTCTTGTTAGATCTGTTAGAGCTGTTTACTGGAGAATACCTTTCATGTTGTATTGAGAAGCAACTTGAAGACATTAAACCATGCAAACTGTACATTATTGTACATGTCGTCTGTTATATAGACAAGTTAGTATTCTCTGTGCAAGAACAATAATAATAATATACTGCTAGTAAGGTTAATAATCTGCAAAGTTTATGTGCACTAACCAGACTTTGGTTTTACAAGGCACTTTTTGTACAAGGCATGTAGCATTTAGCACAGACATCTGCACATGTACAGTTAATTAACCAAGACTGTCGATTAGTGTCATTCATTCATTTTAAATAACTTTTCAAATGTCAGTACCCACAAGCAGCTGTGGCTCACCTTCAGTCTCTCTGCTACAGGGTAGCTCCCTCTCTGAAGTAACCACCACACCAGTCCTGGCTTCAAGGGTGCAGTCTGTCTGGGTCCACCCCAGGCTACCAGATCCACATGCTTGTTTCCATGCCTGACTGTGTGTCACTGCATGCACACAAGGTAATGCATTCTCATAATCATTCCCTATCAGGATATCTGCAGGGATATCCTCAAACACTCCTATGGGCTTGCTTCCTTTTCCATCCTCCCAGTCAAGGTGAACCCTAACCAAAAGTATTTGGAATGGGGTCCCTCCTAAAGCTCTGACTGGAGTAGACTGCCCAAGTAAGTAGTGCTCCTCTTTAACCATTGCAGGCTTGACAGTGTTTAGGTCAGAGGCTGTGTCTGTCTTAGCAGTGGCCTCTTTCCCATTTACTAAGATCAGATATAACCTCTTGTGGTTGTTTGGTACCCTTGTCTCTAGACAGCTCACTGCTGAAATTCTGTCATTCCCACTTACTGGCTCTCTCTCACCTTTTGTTTCCCACCTTGCCTCCATGGACATCTATATGCTACATGGCCCAACTGGTTGCATTTAAAGCATTTAACACTTGTTCCTGGATGTGTACCTGGACTAGTGGCATTCCCTGCTACTGGTGGACTCTGTCAGGGTGGTTTAGGTTGCCCACCATGGGTTCCCTTAGACCCATGAGCAGCACTGGGTATCCATTTCCTGTTCAGTGATGCCCTGCTTACTAGATATAGGTCTACCCTTTTCCCCAAATCATCTGCTGTGTTACATTCTCTATCCACTAATCAGACTCTCATGTCCTCAGGCAAAATGCTAAGGGCTTGTTCCCTCACCAAAAGGTCTGCCAGCCCTTTAAAAATAGTGGCCTGTCACCCACTCACCCAGCTGTGAAAATAAGTGCTTATTTCAGCAATATATTTGCACACACTTTCATCTGCCTTGCGTCTATGCTCACAAAACTTTTTCCTATAAGCTTAAGGTTTTAACTTAAAACACTCTAAAAGACAAATTTTAACAGTATCATAATTTAAGCAATCAGTATCAGACAATTTACAAATAGGAACAAAACAAAATTCCGGACAACTGCACACTGAAGTAAGGTCCACAGGCAATTCTTTAATGGAAAACCAGAAGACTAAGCGCTTTCACCATACAACCATGGCATCATCAGAGTCAATGACTACAACATTCTGATCCCCCTATTTAAATACCAAACCAATTAAACAATTATCCATAATTAAAAGTTAATAGCTGATTACCATTAAACCAGCCATAAGATTCTAAAAACTGCAATGCTAAATATTTAAATACAACAACAACAAGCACATCACCCCCCATCAATGTTTAAAATATATGTTATATATATACACTATACTATTATACTCAAAAAACAGACAAATAAGTACTGATAAATACAAAGTTACAAAATTAAACCATATAAGATTTGTGTCTTAAGGCAGGCTTGAGAGAGATAAAATCATTCAATCCTGGGTGTCTAGTTGCGTTAAGCCTCAATTGCCACTCTGCTTCCAGCATGGCAACTTTGTTAATGACATCCCCTCCCTGATCAGTATAAACACGATCAATAACAAAAAATAAAAACTTTTTGAAGTTAGAACACTTACAAGAATGGATATATAAGGCATTGTGGAGATCTTTATTTTTGATGGACCTATTGTGCTCCATGACTCTATCCCTCAATCTACGGGTAGTCATACCCACGTAGAATGCTTCACAGCAACTACATGTGGCAACATAAACTAAATTCCTACTATTGCAATTACATACACCCAGGCATGCTAAAGTGCGTCCAAACCCACCCACACACAAATACGACCCATCAGCTATAAACCTAAATATATTGCACATTCCACATTTACCCATCCATGACCTAGAACGTCTAACAACCTTTTCTAAAGTATTCTTAAGATTAATCCCCCCTACTAAAAACAATGGTTGGCGTTTTACCCACTATATTTTTAGTACCTATACTCAAACAGTCATCCCAAGCATGTCTCAAAACAGCACACATTTCAGAGGCCTTCTCATTGTACTTCAACACAAAAACTGGGCCAGATGTTCTACTATCAACCTTGTTTAAATTCCCATTCAATAACATTTGGTCAATACCATCATCAACAACCCCTCTCTTCAAAATAGGCAAATAAATTGTCCTTCTCTTTTTATAAACCTCTTTTTTAATTCTTAACAAAAGCTTTAAGGGATAACCACGCTCAAGTAGGAACCCAATTAATTTATACATTTCCTGTTTAAACACTACATCATCACTAACTAGTCTTGAGACACGCACCATTTGACCTTTTGCTACCCCTTTTCTCTGATGAAAGGGGTGACAGCTATTAAAATGAAGCAATGAATTTGAATAATTTTCCTTCCTGAATATAGTACTACTTAAAACGCCTTCCCTTTTGTCAATAGTAATATCCAAATAATTGATAGTATCTTTGTTCCAAACATATGTAAATTTTAAAAAACTAGTAGAACTATTCAAATAATCCACAAATTCATTGGCCTCACTTTCATCCCCTTTCCAAAGAATTAGTAAATCATCTAAAAACCTATTGTATTGAATAATTTTGGAGCTGAATCTACTCGGAAAACAAACAACCTCTCCCAAGCTAGAAGCACAAGGTTTGCAAAGACCGGGGCACATTTAGCTCCCATTGCTACTCCAGAACACTGCTTGAACACCTCCCCTTCAAATCTCATAAAATTATTTTGCAGTATGATTTCCATTAAGTCATACATAAGATTTAATTTGTCCTTACTAACATTAGTGCTCATGTTGAGACTTTCATGAAACATTTCTAAACCTTCCACATGTGGAATCACCGAAAATAAATTGGTAACATCCACCGTAAGAAAACTGTAAGAGTCACTACTAGCACTAATTTCGCTCAACCTTTCCAAGCAGTGCCAGGAGTCCCTCAACACATGTGCAACACCTACCAAAGCCGGCTTTGATATCACATCAACAAAGGCTGCCAAAGGCTCTGTTTTGGAGCCCCTTGCTGCAACGATAGGCCTAAAAGCCAAATTGACTATCCCCTTATGTACCTTTGGTATACCAAAGATGCTGGGCATGACTGGATATTTTACCTGCAAAAAATCAAATTCTGTTTCATTGATGGCACCCTGAGACAGAGCATCCGACAAAAAAAGATCAATCTTTTGGTATGCTCTATTTACTTCATTTATAGACACCCTAGTGTAAACAGAACTGTCATCAAGCAGCTCCTTCATATAAACCAAGTAGTCAATCTTTGACATGAGCACCATTCCCCCACCCTTGTCAGGTTTCATACATCTAATATTGTTGGAAGTTTTAAGTTCCATCAACACGACCCTCTCTTCACTTGTCAAATTATCTGGTAAAAAATATTTTTGACTACAAATTCTCCTAAAATCACATTCCACAATCCTTTCCAAAACAGAAAATTCTATATTAGATGGTGGAACGAAGGTACTCTTCCTCTTTAATAAGGCCCCATTTTCATGCAATCCATCATTTATAAAATTTTTTCCTTGAAAATACATCTGAAGATTAAGCCTCCTCAAAAAACGTTTAAAGCTCGTCAAAACCTGCGCAATATCCAACTTGAAATTGGGAACAAAATGAATACCCTTACTAAATAAATCAAAATAGCTGTCAGCAATAGCCATGTCTGTGAAGTTGTAGATGGTAAACCCAAATTTAGATGAAACTACACACCCCACACTTTGACTACTCTGTAACACACCCTTCTCATAGAAAAAAACAACACAATTCATTCAACACATGGTCCCCATTAAACACTTGTTCTATTGTTTCCTCCACATAAATGGTAGATAAATCACAATCAACAACTCTATTATTCATAAGATTCGATGCATAATCCACCATTTCACCACAAGGATTGTCAATTACCTCTCTCAAAACAGTCACAAAACCATCATTAAAACAATTATTAAAATCAGAATTAATAACTAAGTCACAAGACTTATTAGAAACGAGATCAACATCATTGTTTAAAACATCATGGTGCAAAACATTTGAAGCATCAATTATTTCTTCCAATAGACCCCCCTCCCTCCCTTCGAACCCATGTTGCTGCTGTAGCTGGTATTCGCCCTGTTTATTAGTCTTTCCGACCTCCTTAGGCCGCTTGTCTGGTCTAAAAAAACATCGTGCAACTCAGCATCATGTTCATCAGTTGTTATATATTTGTCCATATTATTAACCAAACCAGACCCACAACTTTCAGTTCTATTGACAGTTCTATTTGAAGCATAACGTGCACGACGACCAGGAGGATAAGCACATTGGTTGGCATAGTCCGTACTGTCCCTAGCCAACTTCCTTTGCTTAATAACTCTATTCTGATTAACAAATTTCTCAATATTAAACAAAATTTTATCGAACCAGGCCTGATACTGAAAAAACAAGAGGTCAGCAGTTATACTCAAATGCAACTTAGCGATCTCCCCCCATAATTCAGTCAATTTATTATCATTATTGTGAATAATGATGTCCAACAATTCTAACCCGGTTCGATCAAATAACTTAACCAAATTATTGAAGGATTCAGTACCTTGCTCTATGCCCATCGGCAACTTCCATACACGGAGCCCCTTCGGTACTTGTTTCAGCTCCTTCGATTTAAGCAAAAACAAATTATCCAACTGGAGTGCCCTGTATTTTGTACAAAGTCTCTCATAACGAAAAATAAGCTCCTTTAACGATGGAGGAGCTACATTACTAGCGTTGACCCCAACACGACCAAAATCCAAAACTGGCAGTTCAAACCACGACTCTTGGTTGTGCTCTCTCCTAGCACACACCGATGAAGAGGGTGGAGTTCGCGAACTGTTTGAAACTCCATTAGCCACTCCCATTCTGGATCCAGTCAAACCTTGCGACACCATACCACTATACGAAGCCGAACAACCAGGTCTCTGCCCCGGTGGTATAGATGCTGCAATAGGGGAGTGCAAAGTAAATAATCCAACCTGAGAATCGGTTGGGCTGTCTGAACCAGCAACACCATCATCATTGCCCTTGTTTTCTTTGTCGTGCAAACATATTAACTTGTGCACAGCTTCAGCCAACTCTTTCAAAACAGCATCCATAATAAAGAATTCACCTGACATCCCAGTTCCTCACAGGCAGAGCCGATAACAAAATACACATTTTTTTTTTTTTTTTTTGTTATCGGCTCTGCCGGTGAGGAACTGGGACGTCAGGTAAATTCTTTATTATGGATGCTGTTTTGAAAGAGTTGGCTGAAGCTGTGCACAAGTTAATACGTTTGCACAACAAAGAAAACAAGGGCAATGATGATGGTGTTGCTGGTTCAGACAGTTGATTGTGATTTATCTACCATTTATGTGGAGGAAACAATAGAACAAGTGTTTAATGGGGACCATGTGTTGAATGAATTGTGTTGTTTTTTCGATGAGAAGGGTGTGTTACAGAGTAGTCAAAGTGTGGGTTGTGTAGTTTCATCTAAATTTGGGTTTACCATCTACAACTTCACAGACATGGCTATTGCTGACAGCTATTTTGATTATTTAGTAAGGGTATTCATTTTGTTCCCAATTTCAAGTTGGATATTGCGCAGGTTTTGACAAGCTTTAAACTTTTTTTGAGGAGGCTTAATCTTCAGATGTATTTTCAAGGAAAAAATTTTATAAATGATGGATTGCATGAAAATGGGGCCTTATTAAAGAGGAAGAGTACCTTCGTTCCACCATCTAATATAGAATTTTCTGTTTTGGAAAGGATTGTGGAATGTGATTTTAGGAGAATTTGTAGTCAAAAATATTTTTACCAGATAATTTGACAAGTGAAGAGAGGGTCGTGTTGATGGAACTTAAAACTTCCAACAATATTAGATGTATGAAACCTGACAAGGGTGGGGGAATGGTGCTCATGTCAAAGATTGACTACTTGGTTTATATGAAGGAGCTGCTTGATGACAGTTCTGTTTACACTAGGGTGTCTATAAATGAAGTAAATAGAGCATACCAAAAGATTGATCTTTTTTTGTCGGATGCTCTGTCTCAGGGTGCCATCAATGAAACAGAATTTGATTTTTTGCAGGTAAAATATCCAGTCATGCTAGTAGTGACTCTTACAGTTTTCTTACAGTGGATGTTACCAATTTATTTTCGGTGATTCCACATGTGGAAGGTTTAGAAATGTTTCATGAAAGTCTCAACATGAGCACTAATGTTAGTAAGGACAAATTAAATCTTATGTATGACTTAATGGAAATCATACTGCAAAATAATTTTATGAGATTTGAAGGGGAGGTGTTCAAGCAGTGTTCTGGAGTAGCGATGGGAGCTAAATGTGCCCCGGTCTTTGCAAACCTTGTGCTTCTAGCTTGGGAGAGGTTGTTTGTTTTTCCGAGTAGATTCAGCTCCAAAATTATTCAATACAATAGGTTTTTAGATGATTTACTAATTCTTTAGAAAGGGGATGAAAGTGAGGCCAATGAATTTGTGGATTATTTGAATAGTTCTACTAGTTTTTTAAAATTTACATATGTTTGGAACAAAGATACTATCAATTATTTGGATATTACTATTGACAAAAGGGAAGGCGTTTTAAGTAGTACTATATTCAGGAAGGAAAATTATTCAAATTCATTGCTTCATTTTAATAGCTGTCACCCCTTTCATCAGAGAAAAGGGGTAGCAAAAGGTCAAATGGTGCGTGTCTCAAGACTAGTTAGTGATGATGTAGTGTTTAAACAGGAAATGTATAAATTAATTGGGTTCCTACTTGAGCATGGTTATCCCTTAAAGCTTTTGTTAAGAATTAAAAAAGAGGTTTATAAAAAGAGAAGGACAATTTATTTGCCTATTTTGAAGAGAGGGGTTGTTGATGATGGTATTGACCAAATGTTATTGAATGAGAATTTAAACAAGGTTGATAGTAGAACATCTGGCCCAGTTTTTGTGTTGAAGTACAATGAGAAGGCCTCTGAAATGTGTGCTGTTTTGAGACATGCTTGAGATGACTGTTTGAGTATAGGTACTAAAAATATAGTGGGTAAAATGCCAACCATTGTTTTTAGTAGGGGGATTAATCTTAAGAATACTTTAGAAAAGGTTGTTAGAAGTTCTAGGTCATGGATGGGTAAATGTGGAATGTGCAATATATGTAGGTTTATAGCTGATGGGTTGTATTTGTGTGTGGGTGGGTTTGGATGCACTTTAGCATGCCTGGGTGTATGTAATTGCAATAGTAGGAATTTAGTTTATGTTGCCACATGTAGTTGCTGTGAAGCATTCTATGTGGGTATGACTACCCGTAGAGTGAGGGATAGAGTCATGGAGCACAATAGGTCCATCAAAAATAAAGATCTACACAATGCCTTATATATCCATTCTTGTAAGTGCTCTAACTTCAAAAAGGTTTTATTTTTTGTTATTAATCGTGTTTATACTGATCAGGGAGGGGATGTCAGTAACAAAGTTGCCATGCTGGAAGCAGAGTGGCAATTGAGGCTTAATGCAACTAGACACCCATGATTGAATGATTTTATCTCTCTCAAGCCTGCCTTAAGACACAAATCTTATATGGTTTAATTTTGTAACTTTGTATTTATTAGTACTTATTTGTCTGTTTTTTTAGTATAATAGTATAGTGTATATATATATATATATATATATATATATATATATATATATATATATATATATATAACATATATTTTAAACATTGATGGGGGGTGATGTGCTTGTTGTTGTTGTATTTAAATATTTAGCATTGCAGTTTTTAGAATATTATGGCTGGTTTAATGGTAATCAGCTATTAACTTTTAATTATGGATAATTGTTTAATTGGTTTGGTATTTAAATAGGGGGATCAGAATGTTGTAGTCATTGACTCTGATGATGCCATGGTTGTATGGTGAAAGCGCCTAGTCTTCTGGTTTTCCATTAAAGAATTGCCTGTGGACCTTACTTCAGTGTGCAGTTGTCCGGAATTTTGTTTTGTTCCTGGTTCAAACCCTCTTCGGGTTACAACTTTTTATTTGTGAATTTACAAATAGGAGTTACAGCTTTACCATGCAGTAAGGGGGTCAGGAACCGTACCCAAAGCCCTTGGTCAATGTTATACTGTTTACACACCCTTTCAAATATATGAATAAAACTGTCAAAATTATCACCCTCTGTAAATTGTGGAAGAAATTTACTGACCTTTCTGGCTTCTGGGGTTCAGTTGCTCCCTTCCCCATTGCCTCCATGACCCTGGTGAAGAGTCAGCATCTCCTTCTCATGTTGCCTCTGCCTCCCATTCTCCTCAGCTTCCATACTTCACATTTTCTCATTTTCTTCAGCCTCCAGACATCTCAGTTTCTGATTTTCCTCAGCGTCCAGACATCCCAGTCTCTCTGATGCTTCTATTTCCAAATGTTTGGCCTCCAGTTCAAGCTTTTTTAACTCCAGATGGATTTTTAAGTCCTCTGTGGAAAGGTTGAACTGTCCATTTTCTGAGAGTTGTACATCTCCAAGACTATTCTGATTGTCCTCCTGGATGCTGGTCTGTGATGCAGCTCTGCCCAAGGCTGCAATCATTTCTGCTTTAGCCAGGTTGGTATGTACCAGTCCTTTAGTCTGGCACATCTCAGCCTACTGGTTCCCTGTCAGCTTGCCATACTCCTCTGCTGACATCCTTGCCTGCTCTCCCTGACTAACTAAGATAACAAAAGAAAAAAAAAAAACAATTGCGATATGAAAAACTGAATGTTCACTGTGTAGCTGATTGAGAGTACAAACACCTCCCATCACCACTGTTTACAGGCTATAGGAATTCAATATCTGCACCACTGAATCCTAATATGTGGATATCCCACCTCTACAAGTCAATTAATATGTGATGTTGATATCCCACCACTGCTCACCAATTAATATGTGACACCCCAGCACTGGTGCAGTAATCAAGGATTCTCAATCCTCTCCACTGGCAACAGCAGGGGACATACACACTCGGAGGATGACAAGTGCACACATAGTAAAGTACAATTTCCCTTAAGAGTACACAGAGACCACAGCCAGTCTGAGGCTGGTTTCTCCCTCTTTCTCCAGATCACCAGAAAGACTACCCACTGGCACAGCTATAGAGTTGACTCCTTAGCCAGAGTTCCAAACCACGCCCTCCAACACTCTCTCTGTCCAACCAGTGCTTCATGTTTCTGCCCAAGTAGCTGACACACACACTCTTGGAGATTTGTTTTACACATACACACACACACACACACACACACACACACACACACACACACACACACACAAAAACACACCTTGGAAAGGCTGGCACAGGTTTACTAGTTATGCTCCCTTCTGCCCAGACTATAACGTAGTTATCACTGCCACCAATGCTCCTTATTAGCTACTTTAAGCCCCTTAACAAAGGGTGTCCAATCATACTGTGTAATGTTACTGTTAATCCAACTGGTAGTCTGACCAAGAGCGAGGCTATTAGGACTGGCCTGCACAGTGGTACCAAATAAATATGCAAGTACTCTCAGAACTTAAATATGTCTCACAAATATCAGCCACAGAGGTTTAAATATATTTAATAATGAATAATAAAAGAATAAGAAAACACTCAGTAAATCATCACAGTAACTTCAGAGTTCAAAATCACAGGAAATATTTAAAACAACATTGCAGGAAAGTCTCAAATAAATACATATAGCATTTAAACTTATATTTACTATATTCATAACTATATCTAAAATAATTTGCTGTACCCTAGTTAACTTACTTACAGCAAGGCAAGACAGATGTGATGAGTGGATGTTTCCAGTGGATGCTGCCAGGTCAAAAGATAAAATACAAAATGCACAGTCACTCTCTCAGAGAGTTCTTAAATTAATATCAAATATTACTGCTGGGATACTTGAGCATGACATCACATTTTATCACCTGACTTCAGTTCCCAGGCTCAACAACCATTGCTAGAAACTGCTAGCATTTAGCATCTCCTTGTGAAAATAAATATCCTTCAGATGTTTGCAACTACTGGAAGACATAAAACAATAAAATACTTTCAAAACAATGCAAAAGGCTCCCTAGTTTCAGACATCCTGGCTCCTTGCTGCATAGAAACCACCTCTTTTATTATGTGGTTATAAAACAATTTGATTTCAACTATTTTCCTGAAGTTTTGCAAGTTAATCTTTTATGTTTCTGTTTTTACTTTTAAAAATATATACAGTTACACAGCTACAATAGTGTATATACATTTTTGTTCTCTTATAGTAGGGCACACTGTGGATACATCGTTAAGCTCAGTACTTTACACACACTTCTGTTCCACCAGTTTGATATACACAACATACAGTTCTAATACTGTGGTAACATAAGTATATGAATCATGTTGATATTCACAAATGACGTAATTATTTAAAAAATTCCAGTGAGCTGGACTGGCAATATTTCCTTTTGTGACAATTACAAAGTCCTAACAGAAGGGCATAAGTGGTGACATATTCATAATTTGCATTATGTGATTCATCAGTACTAAGTGTAAACTTAAGGGATGCATCCAATGTAATACCAAAATGTTTATTTTCCATAACATTAGGAGTAGTGATGTCACTGATGTCTTTCAGTAGAATTAGTGACAATGTGGCTAGTTTGTGTGGCTTAAGAATACTATGACACTGCATTTCTTTGGGTTTCTTAGATGCTTATTTGTAGTAGCCCATTTGCAGGAGCTTGAGAAATTCTTCTAAAGGTTAAACGACAGACAACTGAATGTTTTATGTGAGGTGAGGAGAAAGATTTCATCTGCGTCTATTATTTGCTTCAAGTGAGGGAGGTCAGAACTAAGATCATTAATAAAGATGGAGACAAGAAATGGGCCCAGTAGGACACTTGTATTTAGGATTTTCTAGTTGGATGGACTGTAACTACCTATATTGGAAATGTCTGATAAGGAGCCAATTTATGGTTTACTTCAGCTGTCTTTATCGTCTGGCATAACCTTCATAAAACTGTAGTTTACCAGTTTAACATGAACTTTACTGTACTGCTGCATTGTCTCCCCAGTTTTTAGCATGACATTTGTCTTGCTGCAGTGTTAGCTTCCAAGTTTAACGACTTTTACTATACTGTACTGTGGTGTTTTCTTGGCATGTTTACATTCTGATGTCCCTATACTGTTTTAGCCTCTCTATAAGTCACTGTCACCCTGATTAAGCCATTTCCTCCCATTTGGGAAGAATTTTATTTGTTGGCAGATCTATATTTCCTGACAAAATTAATAATGTGCATGGGTATAATTTAGAAGGTATTTCATAATATGCTTTCATTTGTTTGTTCTCTGGGCCATTTTTTTCCATTTTCTTGCTGTGTTAACTCTCCCCTTTATTTTGTCTAAACTGGTTCCAGTGTGATTCAGTATTGTTGACAAGATCCATACCAAATACCTCCAAAAGGTCCTCTAAAGAAATACATTGATTACAATTGGACAAAGGGCATATTTTTTTTGTAAGTGATTGAAGTCTGTTGTAAATTAGACAATGCACATCTTAGGAAAGACATTGTCTAAATTCATGATGGCCAATTAGCTGTCAGGAATTCATTTTACAACTAGAAATCACTTATGAAGGTAGAAAGAATACCCCCCCCCCAACACATTCACAACAGTAGGAATTTAATGACTCTACTTTGGTTCTGATACCTTGCAGATCATGAATGTACCAAGAGCAGTGACCAGGTGTGACAAGGTCAGAGATCTATTAACTCACTGAGCAGCATTTCCCGCTAGTTTAACAATTCTGTAGACTAAAACTGGTTTATACATTATCATATCATCTATTGAAGCTTTTTAACAACTGCTCAGCTGCAAATGAGAAATGTAACAGAACAGAGCCAACTTGCAAACCTCAGTGCTAGATCAATATATTATGTCTGTATCTATGACATCTGTCACCAATGGATCTCTCATTGTAGGGTTTTGCTTAGTTAATTAATCACCTTAGTATGTCAAGAACCAGATTTTTCCAAATCACAGGTTGGAGGTTTCAGGACATCAAATAACTCATTTTTATAAGTCATATTTCTGCATTTGTTAGGATTGGCCCTTTTTTGCTTGCTGTAGCACCTACATCTGTCCTTAACCATAATTTATACTTGCTGTATTTTCTGTTGCCTATAGCTTTCATTATATTTGTCAGCACTCTACTGTGTGGCAATTTATCTTAGAGGGTTGAAGGTATGCATTTTTAATGAACATTATCTCGATGACCTGTGTTTGATTCCCCTCACTCTCTATGTGCTTACTGCACCGATATGAGTAAATAAGGTAAACTCCTTTTCAGAAGCCAAAAGTGGGACATTTTTTACTGAAATGTGTCATTGTCCAGGCCAAATCTTACCCTCAGGTATTGCAAAGGGCTTAATTACTCTTTATTACCAACCTAAAGATTTACTGTTATTATTATTATTATTATTATTATTATTATTATAATCATCAAATTTTAGTTGTTTATATTAATACTATAGTAATATTTCGCTATATACTGTGTCATAGTTTTCTACATCAGTTTAAGGAAAGTTAGTTTTTTTCCTCTTAAGATAGCAGCGCACTGTCATCTTTTTATCCATTTTTGATGTATGTATTCACTCAAATCAGGATTGACCTGAAAAAAGACAGACAGCTAGTCCCACTGAGGGAGTCAATCAATGTTCCTGAATTGCCTTTGAAAACAGTCATTTGTGCTTGGTGGTTTTACCAAGTTAACAAATAAACGGAAATCTCCATTTGTGGAAACCAGGAGATTATTTGATTTAGTTATTCTTTATTGATAACAAAACGTAGGCTGATTTTTAACTAGGACTTATCGAATATGTTAAACATTACCTCACTGAAAGGAGTTTTTAAGTAATAGCAGGAAAGATGCTTTCAGATGATGGCTTCTTTGAAATGGGTTTGTCAGGTTTTTGGTGATTTTCTATTAATCATAATTGGCTTAATTGAATGAGTTTTGAGAAATAGTCTGTGGACACAGGCAATATTAGATTACACATAATGTCTTCAAACAGTCTGTCAGTTTATCAAGTAGGAAGAATATATAGAGCACAGAAAAGACATAAACATACCCTTTTCCACTGCTAAAAAGAGTTCTCTGATGCTAAGCTCAGGGGATCCCTTACTGTTAATACATTCTATAAACATTTCAACTCTCTCCATTCTTGTCAGAAACTCCATTCTTTGTGAAGATCTCAATCTTTTTCTCCTGCCATTGCAATGGTTCTATAAGCAAACTTTGTTGGTATAATTCAAGCCATTGCAATGGTTCTATAAGCAAACTTTGTTGGTATAATTCAAAAAAAAAAAAAAGAAAAACAGTGGGCATGGCCTTTAGGACTGTCAAAAGGCCTAATAAGTCCATTGGATATTGGACCGTACTGTCCCTTATAAATGTCTCTAGTAATGGAGTCAAGGAATTTTGTTATCTACCTACTGCTGGAAGCTTAAGTAACTAATCTATATTGCAAAATAAATAAATAAATAAATAAATAAATTATAAGTTGTTCTGTCATGACAAATTCTAAATCAACTACCATTTTATTTGGACCTTGTAAAAACTCTGTGCTCTAGGATAACTGTGCTAAGTAATTTAAAAAAATTGCTCTCACTATCCTACATTACTTAATCTATTCTTGATCTTTGACGAGTTCTACTCACTATAGCTCCTTAATTAACTTTTATTTCAAACCCATTTTAAATAATTCTGACCTCTCCTTCCTCTACAACATCCACAAAGAATTGTTCAGTTTCCAGCCATTGTTTATATACTAGATTTTTTAGGATGTTGGTTTATACGTTTATCTGTAGCCTCTCATAAACTTATGGTTGTATAGCAATTGATTGGAAAAAATGACCACATTGTATTACATGTAGAAATTACCAGTCATTTCAAACTTAAACAGCTTAACCTCTTGCTAACCTCCCAACAAACATATAACATTCTTTAAAAAAATGCTTTATGTGCAGCTACTTTCACTTATTCAGCAAAACTCAGTTCTTAAGCACTGTCAACATTCTTCAGATCTATTTTCAATATTATCATTCCCCCTTTTCAAGTGATGTAATCACATTTTAAGTAATAACATCTGAGCTATTATACTATTCCTTATCTTCAAACTCAGCTGTCCAGTAATGACTGTCCAAGTGAGCCCTTATACTATAGCAATAACCCACGCCTGGATGTGAGTAATGCTGGATTTACCCACGGTTGGTGTGGTTTGGTCACGAGGGCGAAGCCCAAGTGGCCAAACAAAGACAACTGTGGGTAAATCCAGCATTACCCACACCCAGAAGTGTGTTATTGCTATTATACAATGACATTATTTAAGAAAAAAAATACTTACTTTTCTTAAATAATGGCATTGTATAATGCCTCCTTGCTGCCCTTCCGCAGCTGTCTGGTATTCCACGGTAGTTCTGATGTACTGCACATGCGTATGCAGTACATCAGAGCTGTGGGTGGAAGCAACGGAGAAAGCAAGATCTTCGTTGCCTCTTACAAACTGTCCCGCTATGTTAAAGGAGTTTAACATAGCGAGACAGCTTTGAAAAAAGCAACAGAGAATCTCTGTTACTTTTTTTGAAGCTGTCTCGCTATGTTAAACCCATTTAACATAGCGAGACAGCTTTGAAAAAAGCAACGGAAGATCTCCGTTACTTTTTTTAAAGCTGTCTCACTATGTTAAACTCCGTTGCTGTAAAAAAAGACTTATACTAATGGAAAAAGTCCGGCGACTGGACCTTTTTCCATTAGTATAAGTCTGATTTACAATGTGCATGCTGACCAATCAGCGTGCATGTTTTGGAATATTAATGGGGGGGGGGTCGTTGTATAATAGGATTTAAAAGCTACCTTTGCAGTCATTCTTTTAAGCTAATATTTAACGTGTTCTTCTTCTAGTGATATCTTCTACACTGTCATGCCTTAAAATTCCATTCTAAGACTCATCCTTTTCTTTTTATCGTTTAACAACTTTCCTTATGAATTTTCTCACATTCATATGATACTCCCTGCTATCTAAATGTCAATCAAAGCTTTCACTTTCTGGGACCCAGTGATATTCCAGGTAAACACATCTGTTCAACGAGTAACTACAAATTCATGGAAATGATCCTAAATCTAATTATATCTATATGTTCACATACATACCATTTTATTACAACTATCATACAGGCTTTCTAACTTATTAGTCTTGCAAAAATCCCTCAAAATAAATAGCTAAAAAATATATTCACAAATTAGACTTTTTTCACATTATGCAACACCCCATACTCCAATTCTCTTCAAATAAGATTGTTGCTTTATCAGCCTTACTGACACTTGCATCATCAATACATTAAGTACTATTAGACCTCTACATAGCATACAATGGTGCTACTTTATTTTCTCAACATTATTATAGAAACTTCTCTCTCTTTCTCAATTTCTGCCACCGCCCATGACACAAAAACATAAACACTGTTCTCTAGCATATTGTTTAATACACCAAAGTCAAGAAGTGATCTCTCTACTAAGGCACCTTTTTGTAATTTCCTCAACTAGAAACACATTTTGCAAATCTACTTTCAGAGTCTACATTTTACTACCTCCAGATATATATCAATCATCATGGTAATAAAAATTCAACACACAGAAAATTGCAGCTAGAATTGGAGTTAGTAATGCTATAAGTTGTATTAAAGGGCATCTTCACAAAATATTTTTTTTTACTCATCACAGTGTTTTACTCCCCTTTAATCCAATTCAAGAGTTCTACTTGAAAACAAAATACAACACAAGTTGTAGTAATTGCACTATCTGCCTCAACCTGTTTCTCTGCTCACCACCCTACATTTTTGTGAATTCTCACTCAATTACTTTTTGGTATTTTTCACATAATCTGTGGGGCCAACATTGGGGGTCTGAATGGAGACATGGTAAGGCAGCAAGTAAAGGAGAGTATTATTGCAATTGAAATTAAATTCATCCTCAAGTCTTGGTGAGTACCTTTGCGAGGTATACCCTGTTTTTTTCACAAAATATCACCAAAATGACACTGATATATAGACTGTATTTATATAGCATATATCATGGACAAAACTATGTTAAAAATTAAAAAGAGAGCTGAGTGCGCAAGATCCAGGATATAAAAGTGCCCAATCCTGATAGGCACGCTGGTTCCAGGACTGGAAAAGATGACAGTGTAGAATCTTCAAAATACGAAAACATTTCTACAATGGAGCTAGGCCAAGCCCGGGGGGAGGATGCCCCCTCCTGTTGTAGAAGGAAGTAATAGTCCAGAAAAATCACAAAAACTGACAGGTCAAAGAAGAGCCATAAAAACAATAAAGAGGACTATTGAGGATAAGAAAGAAATTATGTATTGTTACTATTATGCAAAAAGCCCAGAATTTCCAGACACAAGATATACAAAATGATTAGAGAGAAACTAGAGGAAAGAAAAATACTTCCACAAGAAAAAAACTGTCAGAAGCTTCAAATAAAAATGTGTGTTTATTAATACAACAGATTTATGAAAAACAGTATATAGATCAAGAAACTTTGATCTGTTTGGAAAAAGAAGCATATGAGGAAGTGCGAAAATATAAACAACAAAACCTTGAGATATTTGAAAAGTATAAAAAAGAAATATGGACATTGGAAAGAAAGAGAGATTTGATATGGTGCAATATTTATGCAAAGGAGAAAGCTAAATTTATCATTATAAAGAAGGCAGCCCCAAATATATTCAAACAGAAATAAAGGCACAGGTATCCAGATATGGAAAATTTCACACTAAAAAAATAATATCACAATAATGGGACATAAAAAAAAAAATTTTAGTAAAGTAGAATTTAAAAAAAATAGAAGTTGAAGTTATGGAGTGCCTGCAAAGTGAAAAATTTGGTGTAGAAGGTCTAACACAGGTTGCATCACAGCATAATGGATTGAGTCCCCAAAGTAAGGAAGAAGCAGGAAGATCAGGAGACATCTGAAGAAGAAATATGGACATGGAAAAGAAAAAGAGATTTAATATGGTGTAATATTTATGCAAAGGAGAAAGCAAAACTAACTTAATACCAAAAGGCAGCACCAAAGGTATTTGAAGAGAAATACAGGAAAGAAATCCAGACATGGAAAACTTTACAATACAAAAAATATGAAGACAAAGAGGAAACGTAGAAAAGGAGATTAGTAATGGGGAAGTTAAAGAAATAGAAATTGAGGTTATGGAGTACCTGTGAAGTGAAGGATTCAGTGTAGAAAATATAATTTAGAAAGCACCACAACAGGATAGAGCAATGGATATCCAAAGTAAGGGAAAACCAGTGGAACAGAAAGCAATTGGTCAGGTGCCATATGAAGATACTTTGGAGCCTTCTCCAGGAAACCAGTATAAATGTTCACTTGAAGCTAGACAGTAAGGGAAGAAACAGGAAACTATAAAACAATTAAGACAATAAGTGTCACTGTTAGAAGACTATAGAAGAGGGAACAGATTAACAAAAATACTAAGAAAGATGTAATAAAAGCAATGTACAGTATTAGAGCAGACCAGGATATATCATGCACTATCACACATAAACTAAAAATTTCACCACAGTTGGAAAAACTTAGAAGATATGCAGATAACTATAAAGGAAAAGTACAAAAATAAGCAATTTATTGATGACCCAAAAAGATTTTATAGAGAATTGGGAAACAAGGTAAAAGGAATTGAAAGACCACCAAAAAAAGAAGAATAAATAGATACATTTTGGAGAAGTATCTATGAAGATCCTGTGGAACATAACAAAGATGTTAAATGGACAGAAGAAGTAAAAGAAAGAATAAGAAGTTTAAAGGTACAGGATATGAAATGGGATGAAGTAACAGCCAGAGAGATTGAAACAAAGTTAAGAAAACCACTAATTGGAAAACTCCAGGCCCAGATGCAGTACCTAACTTTTGGTTAAAAGTATTAACATCTTTGCATGAAGATTTAGTCATGCGTATGCGCACCCTGAACAGACACCAACCTGGCTAAGAATAGGAAAAACAATGCTCCTACTTAAAAGTGAACCTGCAAGCTACTCTAAAAATTATAGAACAATAACTTGCCTTCCGACCACGTATAAATTATGCACGAGAATTGATGCTGACAGAGTTTATAGTCATTTAGAAGAAAACTCAATTATGGCAGTAGAACAAAAGGGCAATAAAAGAAAGTCATATGGAACAAAGGATCACTTGTTGTTAAATAAAGTCTTAGTGGAGAACTGTAAAAAGGGGAAGAATCTAAGTATGGCATAGACTGACTACAAAAAAGCATTTGATAGTATCCCACATTCATGGATAAAAGAGTGCTTAAAAATGTATAAGATACACCCTACACTTATAGACTACATTATAGTGACCATGAAACAGTGGCAGACCACTTTGTAATTAAACCATGATAAAGGACAAATTATTATCCCAGGGATAACAATTCAAAGGGGGATATTCCAGGGTGACTCTATGTCACTGTTGCTATTCTGCCTTGCCCTTAACCCATTAAGTTGTTTACTTAGGCCATGGCTATAATTTGGGTCCTAGAAAACAACAAAGTGTAAAGAGTTCAAAGCTTCTCTTTGTCGATGATTTAAAACTGTATAGCTCATCAGATAAGGAACTGAAAGCACAACTGCAGGCTGTCAAAACTTTTTCAGATGATATAAGAATGTCATTTGGGCTTGATAAATATACAAAAGCAACCTTTAAAGCAGGAAAACTACAGCACCAGGAAAACATACATTTGGGACAAGAATGTGATATAAAAGAACTTGAGCAAGAGGGAGTGTATACATATTTGGGAACTGATGAAGAATCGACAATAAAACATGAACAAATGTGAATAAAACTTAGTAAGGAATACTTTGGATGACTTAAATTAATCATGAAACCAGTGTTGACATCTAGGAACAAAATCCAAGCTATAAACCAATTTGCTCTTCCTGCACAGTTTTGGAGTGACTGACTCGCTCCAAAATGTGTTGGATAGATTAGATAGGAAAACAAAAAGGATGCTTCATGCTCACCAAATGATTTATAAAAATTAGTGCATACCAAGATTATATATTCCCTATTCTGAAGGAGTGATGGGCCTACTTGATATTGATTATATGTATAGATCTGCAATCTTGGGACTCCACACATATCTGCTGACATCACAAGACCCAAACATAGTGAAAGTTTTGAAACATGAGGAGAATAAATCTAAGATGACTTCTCCGCTTAATCTAGCAGAAGCATATCAGTGTCAAGCAGAATGGAACTCAAACCAGAAGTAGATAAAAATCAGGCAGCAACTGAATGTTGCACGTATAGAAATCTTCTGGAAGAATCTCATGTTGATCAGGAATGAATGCAGGAATGGTTAAGGAGAGGCAAGTTCAAACCAAGAGATGAAAGGTAAATATTGGCGGCCCAAGATAGTGGGCTACATACATGCTGGTTTACAAAGTCTATTGAACATGTGGGAGAAACATACAAATGTAGGTTTCATAAAATCGAATTGGAAACAGTCGCACACCTCGTTGCTGGTTGTGACATATTACTGGCCGAAGGACTGTATACTGAAAGGCATAATAAGGTGACAAGACTGTTACACTGGGGATTGTGCAAAAATTATGATATTGAAGTCACTTAAAAACACTAGAAAAATGAACCACAAAGCAAAATAGAAAATTATGAAATTTATATCACATGGGATCATCCTTTACCAACAGTTCAAAAGATAGATGCTATAAAATGAGATATAGTAGTCCTTGAAAAGAAGACAAAAGTAGCATTGATCATTGAAATTGCCACACCAGTGACTACAGTGTACTGTGTAGAGAGAGACACAAAGTCATAAAATATCAGGATATGCAGGCAGAAATGAGAGCAATCTGGAAGAAAGATACCCAGACAGCTCTAATAGTAGTAGGAGCAATGGATCTTATAAAAGAATATACAATCGTATTTAAATATGTTACCAATACATGTAACCCCATACTAATTGCAGGAGGAGTCTTTACTGGGCACACTGCAGGTGCTGTGAAGAGCACTTTTGGCTAACATCAAAGATTGAAACAATAATCGTACCTTGACTTAGGGATGGGGTCCATTCCTGTCATGGTATTAGAAACCCAAAAGACTTGGAGAAATTAAAAAAGTGATATGACATAGCTGCATCTCAGACTTTTATAACTTAAAAAATAATAATCAGGCCACTGACTCTGTCTGCATGGTCAATAAAATGTGTTAAATGTAGGTACTGACTGCAGTCAGCCTTTTTATGTATACTTTTTATGAGTTACAGATGAATAGCTTTAACACTTCAGCTATAAAATGTGGTTTGGTACTACACTCTGAGTCTGAATAAAAGCAATAAATAAGCTACTCTTTGAAGCCTAATATTCATTTATGACCATATAATGTTGTGTAAGTGATGTTCACTAATAAAAAAAATATTCAAAGGATGTTATTGCAAAAAGTCAAGCTGGCATTCATGCTAGAGAATGCCAAAACAGTAGGTAGCCAAAGTCCTCTCAATGCAAGTTAATGTAGGTATTAATGATCACAGTAAATTTTCTCTGCACTGCTCTGTCTGGTTCCAAAAATGTATGAGGCTTGAGAATATAGAAGGAAATCATACAGCACATCAGCTGCCATGAGGGCAGTTTGGAGTACAGTAAATAAAAAAAAAATAAGGCCCTAAGAGTGATGCAGAGATACTAGTAATGCAGTAAAGATCAAGATAAGTTAAAATAGATATATATTTTTTTACTTGTGTCATGCAGTTGGTCTTTAAATACCACTTTTTATTTCTTTATTTGTATATATGGAGTATCTCCTTAAAATGGAGAACATCGACATCTGTGCAGTGCCAGAGACCTGGTTCAAAGCAACAGAGAGCACCCCTGCATTACCAGGCTATAATTCATACCACAACTTTCAGCCACCTAACCCGGACTGAAACACTACAGGCAGAGGTGTGTCCATATTCATTAAGGATATCCACACCTCCAAGCTAGTTTCTCAGCATAATGCATCCGAGATTATCCAAGTTCAACTAATTCTGGGCAAGACCACAATCCAGATTTTAGCTTGATACAGACACCCCACCATGCCCCAGGATTCCCACTCCTCTTTTCTTGATGCACTGGAAAATATTAGGGTACAACCCAATACCCTAATAATGGGTGATTTCAACTACCCCACTATTAACTGGGAAACCTACTCATGTACCAACTCTTTTGCTCAACATTTTCTGGAATTCATAAATTCCAATGCCTTGGATAAACTTATCCACACCCCCACCAGGGGCAGCATTATCCTAGACCTGGTCATCACCAACATGGGCGACCGGTATTCCACACCAGACGTCAATTCCTCGTTGGTCAGATCCGACCACAAGCTAATCACCATAGACATCCACATCCTGCCCCCACCCCCCATTAGGGAAACAACAGTAAAAAAGTTCTCCAAAACCAACTTCACACTTCTTAAGACAGAAGTGGCAAACTTCACGACACCCATGCAGATGGACAATAGAGGTATGACTGCTGAATCCTACACAAATGCACTTTATAAGCACTTACATGAGTGCATGGATCATGCTATTCCTAACAGAACCAAGATGCTATCCTCCAAAAAAAGGAAGCCAATCTGGTGGTCTTCTGCCATAAACAAACTCTACAACAGAAGAAAAAAAACTGTTGCAAAAAAGAGTAAAATCCCATGATTGGAGGAACTCCCTGGTCAGCCTCAGTAAGAAGCTGAGATCCCTCATAAAATCCTCCAAAGCTAGTTATGAAAACAAAATTGCCACTGATTCTAAAGACAACCACAAAGAATTCTATAGCTATGTCAAGAATCTCAATGGCAACACTCAGATCTGCTCTGAGTTACAGCACAGTGGCACTAAATATACAGAACCAATGGATATTGCCAACATCCTGGCAGATAGGTTCAGTGCTTCCTTTACCCCCTCTCACTCCCTAAAGGGCCCATCTCTATACCAGAAGAATGCAAAGTTCCTGTAATCACGGCTGTACAGGTAAAAACCTCACTCTCCAAAGCCAAGAACACAGCACCCATGGGACCTGACAACATCCCAGGTTGCCTTCTACATGAACTACAGAATGAACTGGCACCCCACCTAAGTACCATGTTCTGTCATAGCCTCACCTCAGGCTTTATGCCCATTGAATGGCGCACCACAACGGTTATCCCACTCCACAAAGGCGGAGCCATGACAGACCCTGGGAACTAATGCTCCATTAGCCTGACGAGCCTGGTCTGCAAGGCCATGGAACATATCATCATGGAACTCATAAACAAAGATATTGGAGATATCCAAACTCTGGACCCCACACAGTTTGGGTTTGTAAAAGGCAGATCATGTCTCCTAAACCTGATAGACTTCTTTGAAGCAGTCACCAAAGCCATAGATGAGGGTAAGGTGGTTCACACAGCCTATCTAGATCTCGCCAAGGTGTTCGACACCATCCCCCACTTTGAAATTATAGATAAACTCACTAAACTAGGTATAAATTCCTATGTCACGAGATGGGTTGCCAACTGGCTTACTGACAGAACCCACACTGTGAAAGTAGCAGACTCAAAATCAGACTTCAGATCAGTGACAAGTAGAGTACCACAGGGTTCAGTCCTCAGTTCTCCTGTTTGGTATCTACTTCCCTGAAGTACAGGCTAACACAGAAGGTCTTTGGCTAGCTAAGTTTGCAGATGACTGCAAACTAGGAGTCATAACTGAAACTCCTAATGACGTGGACATCCTACAAAAGGGCCTCACTAAGACAGATGCCTGGTGTCAAAGTCATGGCCTCAAGCTCAATGCCAAAAACTGCATTGTCATCCCCTTTGGTAAAAACTCTGTACCCATGAACTACCACATAGGTGGTAGTCTACTTAACACTGAAAGTGTGATAAGAGACCTTGGGACACAGGTGGACAATAGTCTCTCCTTTGATAATCACATCACCACAGTGGTCAGGAAATCCTTGTACATGGCACACCTCATCACAAAAGGTTTCTCATCCAGAAAAAAAGAGGTCATTGTTCCCCTCTACTCATCACTCATTAGACCCATTTTAGAGTACAACGCCCCTTTTGGTATGTACCTCACAAGACATTTACAACAACTGGAAAGGCCGCAGAAATACCTCACAAAGAGGATTACTGGCCTCAAACAGATGCCCTATGCAGACCGTCTCAAAAAACTCCAGCTTTACTCCTTCGCATATCGCCTACTCAGAGGTGATCTCTGCCTATCATACAAAGCTATGTCAAACCCAGAGCTGTTGGACATGCTCCACTTAAGGAAATCACAATCCCTCCAAGCTACATGCTCTAGGGACCTAAACCTTGTCACCACAATAAACAGAACATGCTGGAGAGATAGATTCTTGTCCCAGAGACTTCCCATACTCTGGAACAGACTACCTATCTATGTCAAACAGAGCTCCTCATTAGCACTCTTCAAGACAAATCTTGATGATTGGATGAGAAATAGGAAATTCACCCCGGGGATCACTTCTGTGGCTCTGTTTGACAGGGGCACAGGAAAATAATTTTCTTGGGTGACAAAAGCCAGGGTACCTTTTTGGCTAAGCTTATATAGGCCCTAGGGCCAATAGCCTAGTACCTACCTATGAACCTATGAATATATCTATAATGTATATCTTCTTATTTCCATTCTGACCTCTGATTTTCAACATGATACTTTTAGATCTTTATAAATGAACAATAATCAACAGATCACACACAACAGTCTCAAAAATTAATTTTACATTTATTGTGCAAAAGCAATCTTTCAGTCAGGATTAGGTGCCTTACATTATTTTGTTTAGGAGATCTTATTATAAGAAAGTTGTTTTAAAGAGCAGGGATCACAATATGCAAAAATAGCAATGTCATCATCCCGTGCATTTATTTGCTTTTGTTTACAGTGATTACTTTTGTTCAAAGTTTCATAGGTTTATATGTGTGTACTAGGCTAATGGCCCTGGGGCCTTTACAAGCCTAGCTCATAGGATTATCCTGGCATCGTGCTACATTAGTTCCCAGTGCCTCTGTCGAGTAAAGCCACTGGAGTTATCCCCGGGGTGAATTTTCTGTTTCCCATCCACTCACCAAGATTTCTCTTGAAGAGAGTCAGCGACATGCTCTGCTTGACATGTATGGGAAGTCTATTCCATAGCATGGGCAGTCTCTGGGTTATGAACCTGTCCCTCCAGCATGTTCTGTTGATTATGGTAATGAGGTTGAGGTCTCTGGAGCATGTGGTGTGGAGGGGTTGGGATTTCTTTAGATGTAGAATTTCTAACAGAGTTGAGTCAGACATGGCTTTGTATGTCAAGCAGAGAACGCCTCTAAGTAGGCGATATGAAACAGAGATGAGTTGGATTTTTTTTTTTAGTCTGTCTATACAGGACAGATGTTTAAGGCCTAGGATCCTCTTTGTGAAGTACTTTTGCGGCCTCTCCAGTTGTTTCAGGTGTTTGTTTACAATGAAAGTCCGACTTGGTACAGGACTTATTTTCAATGGAGGCCCAGGGAGGAAGGCAGTAACAGACAGACTGACAATAACTTTTTAAAGGCAATAATATGCAATATTCTTTACAACATTTTTCCACAGAGGCAGAACTGCATTTTAAATACTGGGGGAAGAAATAGTCAGGGAATTGTTATGGCTAGGCTTGTATAGGCCCTAGGGCCGATAGCCTAGTACCAACCTATGAACCTATGAACCTATAAAATGTACAGACAGCCATACTGTTGCTAGTTTCAACAGAAAGTGATATATCTTACAAGGGGTACAGTGGTGAGAAAGCTTGAGTTGAGGAATAGAAGACAGTAAGTATAATAATAAAAGAGTGGGTGAATCACATACAGGTAGGCGGAGGATATGGAGGGAATTGGTCAGGGATGAAGTTGATGAGGACTGATGTGCTAATCTGACGCAGCTCATTTGCAGAACCAGGACTTGAGTAAGTGAGACTTTAGCTGTACTTGGAATCACTTTTTTGAGCAGTCCTGTCTTACTCTTAAGAGGATGGAGTTCCAGGTTTTTGACACTTAATGAGAGTAAAGGGAACAGCCTGCAGAGTTATTAGATTTTGATATATTTAGAAGATCTTTGTCAAAAGAACTCAGCCTTCTAGGTGTGTTGCATGGTTGTACAAGGCTGGCTAGAGATAGATGGTCATTTGATTTGTTTATTAGATTGTAAATAATAAGGAGCTGGGTATATGTGAGTTGGTGAGGTTGTTCAGGCCACTAGAGGTCTCTGAGGGCCAAACAAATGTGTGCTTTCGGGGGTGGGGGTTGACTACAAATTTTTTGACCTTGTTATAGCACTGTTCAAGTATGTTTAGTTGAGTTAGTTGGATGTTTGTCAGTACTGGTGCCAAGTAGAGGAGAGCAGGTAGTAGGAAGGGAGTGGGGAATATGGCATCTTACACTATTAGATAGATAAGGTTTTGCCCTATAGAGAGTCTTTAGTTTTAGATGTGTTTTTTACTCTCTGTAGAGCATGGAAGTCAGACTTTATGTCTTCCTCTATTTAAACTCCAAATAGTTTGGTTTTGTGCAAAATGTTCTATTTTTGGTTTTGTTGGAATAAGTAATAGTGAAGGATGCTTTCTTTATTGCCAGGCGTTTGGGAGTAATAATTCATCCAGTTTTCTATAGAAGGGAATAATTTTTGGGTCACTTATAGGTTCATAGGTTCATAGGTTCATACTAGGCTATCTGCCCTGGGGCAATTATAAGCCTAGCTCTATTCTGTATGGCTTACACCACCCCTTGATTTGGGTATACTGTGCCCTTTTTTAAGGTTTAGTTTACTGTGCCTCTGTCTAATAGTGACACGGGAGTAATCCCTGTGACACGGGAGTTATCCCCGGGGTGAATTTTCTGTTTCCCATCCACTCACCAAGATTTCTCTTGAAGAGAGTCAGCGACGTGCTCTGCTTGACATGTATGGGAATTTTGTTGGGAATTAAAATTATAGTACATGATGGTGGAATCATCTGCTTACTGTACTAAGCTAGCATTCTTACTGGCCAGATCAAGGACATTAACAAAGATGCTGAACAGGATATGTCCCGATATGGATCCTTTTGGGACCCCAAAGTGCAGCAGGGAGAAAGAATGAGATGTAAGTGAGCCATTTTAATGCCTTCTGTGATCACTTGTAAGTTTAGTAAAATGATGTATGTTATCTTAAACTCTGTAACACTAATAATTTTACTTGCTAGATTCATGATATGGTGAAGTAAAAGAATTATTGAGGAACTTATCCTTTTTCATAGTCCTAGCCCTGCTAAATACTAGTAACTGTTCTCCCCATTTCCCCCACTCCTTGACTCATTGGTTGCTCATGGACGAGGGCCAGTGTGGTAGAAAGCAATACCACCATATAGCAAGTCCTTTTTATATTCTATCTCTGCCTGCTCACTGGAAACCATCAACCTAGCATGAAATAAGAGCAAATATGTATCATCTCTGTTTTTAGATCTATCTAAAGCATCCAACACCATCTCCTACTCCTTACTCCTATCCCACCTCTCATTCTTACATCTCTCACCTTCCACCTTAGTCTGGCTCACCAGCTACCTATCCAACCACCAACAAGCTATCCAATGGAAAGAGTCTACCTCTCCTTCCTACCTACACCCACCAGTGTTCCTCAAGGCTCAGTACTTGGCCCTCTACTCTTTAACATATTTATCAATAACTTTCACCTCTCCATTCCCAAAGCCTCTGTTATCCAGTATGCAGATGACTCCACCATCATCTGCTCTGCCTCTAACCCCTCAGAACTACTCCTAAAAACTCAACTTGCCTTTCCAAAACAGAATCTTGGATGCAAACTGACCACCTTGCCCTCCCAATAGAAACTCCACTCTTGACAAAAACTTTTCTCCATTATAAGCCAGAGAATAACCCCCCTTGAAATAAATTCAAAGTACCAAACTGCTAGAACATTATCATGAATGAAACTAAAACTGACTCACACATCAGCTATTACTAGGCCTACATTCCCAAACTGAATCCCTGCTACCATAAAATCTGCAATTTGTCACAGAAACTTTTTTATATAAACATATATACTTTTCATACATAAACATTTTTATCAATAAATTAGTGTTAAGCCTTTTTCCTTTTTACATTACAAATTCTTTCTCTCTTGTGAGAACTTATTAAGACTGTTAGAAAGTGCTTCCAAAACTATAAATTTAAACTCAGCTTACATTTTATTTATCTTATAGTGTTTGCTCCATGCATCATTTTCATCCCCAGTTTGAATGATATACTTATGCTCATATATATATCTATCTAACAAACAAACAAGTAGTTCTTCCCAAATAAAGGATTACACACAAAAACAAAAGTACACTATATTTTTAAACTTTAAACTGACTGAATAACCTGGAATCATACATTTTGTTTTGTGTCTTTGGGTTTTATTCATTTTGCCTGAAAATAATTTTTTGTAATTTTAGCTCTTTTCTGGGTGAACCATCTACACTATTTTGTATAGCCATAGATGTTCCATATATGACCGGACATCTCATCTCTCTAATAATAGGTTTTGTTCTTCCTTCAATTTTCTTCTTTTTTTTATTCACCTATTTTTTTATCAGAGAACAACAAATTCTTTTCCACTTTTCATTAACCTACTTATTCTAGGCAATTGTCCTTTGACTATATTCATTTTTGTCTTTTTTGGGGTGCATACTAGACAAATGCAAGTACATATTGTTTTGTACTTTATTTTATATTATCTAGTTGCTAGAGAAAAGCTTAGGAAAATGAATATACAACATACAAAACAAAAAACATAAAAAACAATAAAACAAGTAATAATAAAATGTTAATAAAATGTTTACTCAATAAAAAAAAGCCAAATGCCTGACTTCTTCCAAATGACTGACTTCTAAAGAGCATCATTCAAATGAACATATATTCAAGTTAATTATCTAGAACCAAATTCTGCTACATTCATTAATCAAATGCTGAATGTTAATGCTAGCCTCTTTAAACTGTAAAAGTCTTGAGAGAAAACAATATACATCTTAATATCTTTATACTTATCTTCAGCATTGCTGTGTTAATGAAAGTAATTGTATATAATTATTATTTATGATATTATTTTGTTGTGTTTGTTGTGTTAAGTAATGTGTTTCATGAATTTAACATAGATGAATGATTAATGAATTTGAGCAGGCTATAAACTTTATATATAATGAAGCAAAAGTTACTTTTATTGAGTAAAACATTTTATTATACTTGTTGTTTCGCTGTTTTAATTTTTTTGTCTACTAGTTGTTAGCTTGTTTTCTTTTGCTTTGCAATTAAATCTAAAAAAAACTAATCTTTTTTTTATTAATATGTTTAGTGATTTTATCAAGTAATATTTATTTATTATTTATTTAAAATATTTCAACTTTCTTTTCATCTCTCTGTTCTTCACATCAAACAAAATCAAATATCAATCATCAATGTTATTATATTTGCTTTTTATTATTTTAATATATGCATCACTTTATCTTTCACATAAGTTTCAGTTGCATGGAATAATGTTTTTGTAGATGTTATCACAAAAAAAGACATACAGTTCAGTTTTTAGCTAGCACTGGACACAATCCTTATCGGTGGTTGTGGGTGGTTCATCAAGTCTTTTAGACTCTATTATTTTACTAAATTACTAATCTTAGATAGCAATATTATATTATTTCTAGTTCTTTCATCTATTCTTCCTTTACACAGACACTGATGAAGATGAGATAGGAGGAATAATAATTAAGATTCAGGGTTATTCAGTTGTAAGTCTAAAAATATAGTGTACTTGTTTTTTGTAAAAAAATAAATAAAATAAATAAATAAATATGCTTTGGTTTTGCTGTTAAAACTGCTGTTTTGATATTCAAACTTCAAGAAAACAGAGTAGCAACTAAAGAAATGCTTAGCTCAACAGCTGAGAAATGTGTAGGTGCACACTACGATGAGATGATGGGAGCTGGCTAAAATTATCCATGTCTAATATTTAAGATACTACAGACCCTTTGGTTAGACCCCGGTTTCCATGCATATACTTCACATTTTAGCACAGGAATAGATTTATGTCAGTGATACGCATTTGAGAACTTAAAATGTAATATATTTTTTACTGTACAAGAATTATAATACAATAAAGCATTTTTTTTTTTATTCAAGAGTTATATTCTATTTTATTTCTATGAAAGAAAAGAGAAAAGAATGTTTCAGAGATCCTTCTTTGAAGAATTTATAAAATTAAACTATAACATGTAGATTCCAGGGCCAGAATAATAAACAGCTTGAAAACAAATGCAAAATTGGTCTGTACCCAAAATGATGATTACCAAATAGCTCCTTCTGCCAAATTTGAGAACAGAAATTGCAGATCACTTTTGCCTGAAAAAAACAGCAACTCTCAAAACGTGTTGTACACCATTAAAGTATTTATGCAGTTCTCAAAAGCCCCCAGACTCCTTGATGTGTGGGCTCTGACATCTCATATTCAGGCTATTCACATATCTGCTAATTCCAAGATCTCTTTTTACTTTGAATAGGGGAAATAATCCCAATTACCACAACCTCATAGTTAGTATATATTCCCCCACATTTGCACATGAAGTTCTAATATTCCAAGAACTGTAATTATGGTTCCCATAATTTCAACAGACACCCCCATTAAATAAAACATTAAAGAATGCAGCTGAAAAAAGGCTACATTTAAATTTCATTTAGTGTTAGCACTTTTTCATACCAAAGTAATGTGAATGAACATATGGCAGCCCTTACAGAATCACTTTGATTATGACTTTGTACATGCTAATTAATGTCAAAATGTTTTAAAAAGTTTAATGGAATACTGTTCATTCAGAACTGGTAGTCAGTCAGAAATGTCTCTAATCTTTTATACTCTAACAATTTTTTTAGGTATAATCATTATGCATTTATAAGCACAGGCTTCTCACCTGCAGTTTTCTGTAGGTATATCAGATGCTTCTTGGTGCAAACACATGAAATGGGGGTGCCTGTTGAAATTATGAAAAAATCTTCTGTCTCTTTTAGTTTCACATATTTGTTCAGCCTATCTGAATCTTGTTCTGGTTTGTTCAACATGCCTCGTTACATATGATTTAAGAGCAGTAACCACAGAATAGGCATAGTTCCTAAGTTGCTCTCTTTCCTGAACAAAGACTTGATGAGGTTCATTGACAAACACTGCATGCTTGTACAGTGCTAATATTCAAGAAGGACACTGTATTAGGCAGCAGATGTCACCTGCATACTGTTCACAGGACTGCATCAGAACAGAAAAGCACTGCAGTAACAGGATATCCCTAGCTATGCTGCAGTACTGAATTAGCAGTGCTGTAATAGTGTGAACAACTGATATGATAGCTGTCACAACTAAGGCAAGCTAACACGGCCATCAGTCACCAGAAAGACTAATACAGGTGTACATGCCTACATGGTAAACCTGCTCAGAATATAAATAGGGAGACAATGGGATATATAGGAAAGTAGGGAAGGGTAGAACAGCAAACAGAGCTACACACAAGAAGAATAACAATAAGGTATGAAAGTTATGGGAGGGATCATTTTAGGGGGAAGAGCTTTTTTTGTAATTTTTTCAAAAGAAGGTTAAGTGGGGAACATGCTAAGGAATGACTGTGGACAGGATAGAGGGAAAATGACAGTTAGTAGGGACAGACAGCCAAACATTGAACATAGACTTAGATATACAGGGCAGTATACCTACAAAAGGTGAGGAGACGAGTAGGTGGATTCATACATACAGAGGGTAGACAAATGGTTATGGGGAACATTGAAAAAATGAATAAGGATTGGGGTTTCACATATGAGGGAAAGAACATACCAGCATGGGGATAGGGTGGTATCCTGGCATGACTGGTTGCCACTTCAGTTCAGAGGGCAACAGACCCTGGCATCATTCCTTCAGATGTTCCATGTTATGGGCCAGTTACTCCTCTGGAGACATCTTAGCAGAAACCTGTGAATTGCATAGCTCTACTAGTTGTACCAGGAGGCACTTGATTTTCCCAGTGCAGGTACCCATGAGTTGACACACCGTAGCAGTGACCAGCCTCAGAAACTCATGCCAAGAGATCCCCTGTACACCTTCAAGAGAGGAGCTTTCATCACCCCCCCCCCCGCCTGAGAAGGTGAAACAAAGGCCACCACTGCCTTTTCCATGTCATCTCCAGTAGAGGAGGCTGTCTCCCTCTTCCTACTAAAAAGCAGACCTGGTAGTCATGAAAGCTTGAGTTGAAAGAGGAATTTGTCAGTTATGATGTCAACATGAAGGGTAAAATTAAGGGAATGACCTAGGACTGCACTCCGGCATTTGTGGGAGTCTAAATGGATTATTGATTCTGAAGAAGTCTGTTGTATTGTCAAAAGAAAGCACTCAATCTTTTTATATTAAACTGTTTTGTTGGCTGTCAGTCTCCTTTTTTTGATTTTTGGTTCGGACAGCAGTTGTGGTTTTCTGCTTTCTGTTGGAGGTTCTTGGAATTTGTATCAGTATGCCTTCTAACAAACCACTGACAAGTCTTGGAGGTCAGGGGAGCACTTGTTTGGAGAGTATTGTGGCTAGTATTGGTTTACTCACACAGTTGGTGCAGGAACTCACTCAAAAGGTTAATGCTCACTCTCCTCGAGACTCCATTGAACACGAGTTTTACTGCACATGCTTTTGTCTGAATGCAGGAGGGCAGGGTGATTTGTTTGAAGATGTGGTTTCCCTGGCTCAACAAATCAATGGTGGAAATATTAAATTATCTGAATGGCTCAATGGCTCTTTGCATTTTAGAGGGGGAGATACTGTTGAAGTTCCCTCTATTAAACATCATATGGGCAAGTTTGAAGACACTTTATTTAAGTGTCACAAGCTCCAACTGGATAACTTATACCAACAAGAATGTCTTAAAGTGAGGAGGATCCCTAAGGGATTTAGGTGTTGGAAATGTCCTAATGGCTTGTGCCCAATTCTCCTCTACACCATGAGCTTGTTAGCTTATTTGATAAACATGGTTGTGAGCTCTTGGAGGTACTGATTAAATATAATCAAAAGTCCATAGATGAGCTTATTGTTGAAGCCAACAAGTTAGATGTGCTTATTACCAAGGACCTTGTGTTTGAACAAAATGTTGAGCATTACAAAGGTATTTTTTGCAAGTCTGACCAAAGCATCACTGAAATAAAAAAAGAAAGGTGAAGAAAATGAATAAGGACAAGTTTGATTACTTGGAGGGGTGTGCTTGACCTAGACCGCAGTTTTAACAGTCGTCCTTCTGAAATACAAGAAACCAATGAAAAGCTGGGAGGAAATGAGGAGGAGGAACCAGTATTTGATAATAATGCCCCTTTAGACAACAGATCTGTACGGAGATCTGAAAGGCTGAGGAACAGAGTCAACCAGCAACAGGACCCACCCAATGCATGCAGGCACATCAATGGAACAGGGGATGCAATGGTGAGCAGAGGAAGTTCTTTCCCACCCACAGACAGAATTAGCCTTTGATAATCAAGGGTTTGTGTTACAGGAAGATGTTCTGGAACCTTACAGTGGCCCGCAGACAGTTTCTAACACCACAGATGATTTTATTTTATTTTATATAATTTTACCCTAAATTAATATGACTATGACTATGCCAATCTTCTCAGTAGAGGTTACTCTTTTGTACCGACAAGTACTATTAGAATTGAGAAACTGCTACTGGATTTTAAAGTGTATCTTAGAAAGTTAAATTTAAAATTTACTGTTAATTTTGATTTGACAAACATTGGTTTTGATATTTTACATCGGTCTAGTACTTACAACTCACCCCTGTGTCTACCTTTGCTTTTGTTTGAGAAGTTAGTGGAATTTGATTTTAGTGCTTTGTGCTCTTGTCGTAAACGGCATATTAACAACTGGAATTTATTGGTTACTGAACATGCACTGCTTTTAAAACTTGCCAGTGACAAAAATGTCAGAGTTATGAAACCTGATGGGGAGGTGGTTGTGGTAATGTGCAGGGATGATTATGCAAACAGGATAAATGTTTATGCTTTGGACAGTAACATTTATGAGGAAGTGTTACTTAACTATATTCATTTGGCATACAAAAAATGTATTATTTTTTGAAAGATCATTTGGATGAAGGACAAATTAACCTTGTGTTAAATGATTTTCTTCAAGTAAAATTTCTTGTGGTACCCTCTATTTTTGGTATTCTGAAGATACAGAAAAGTACAAATGACCCCCACCATAAGACCTATCATGAATGCTAGCAGTTCCAAAACTCATTCCCTAGCTAAGTACATAGACACTAAGGTTAAAAACTGTTTGGAAACTTTTACCCACTTGTGTCAGGATTCCTGGATTTTTTTGTTAAAAATCAAGACTTTGGGATATTCAGAAAATTTGGTATTTTTAACAATTGATGTAGCAGGGTAGTTTAATGTGATTATTTGAATGAATCCACTGGGTTAGATCAAAATAAGACTGGCATTTTAACTTCACTTATGGAATTAGTTTTAAAGAACAACTTTGTCTTTTTGGAAGGTCAATATTTTTATCAAGTTAAGGGGGTGGCTATGGGGGTCTCATGTGCTCCAATTTTTGTCAATATTGTCCTTATTCAGTAGCAGAAGCACTTTTTGTTTAATCATTTTCCCCAGACCCCTGGAAACTGTACATTAGATACTTGGACAATATTTTTATAGCCTGGGATGGTGCTATTGCTGATACTGGCCCCTTTATTGACTATTTGAATTCTACCACCCCCTTTCTTAAGTTTACCTATTCTGTTAACATTTTTCCATTAATTATTTGGATGTTAGAATTTCTAAACATGATGAAAGCCAAAATTTAGTAAGTACCATTTATAGGAAACCTACTTATTGCAACAGTTTGTTGCACTATAAGAGCAACCATCCTAAATTCCAAACATGTGCTGTTGTAAAAGGGCAGTATATATGGTTGGCTAGAATGATTTCTCATGATGGTGTATATAATGTGGAAAGTAAAGTTTTGGCCAACATGTTTCTTGCTTGATTGTATCCCTTCCAACATATTAACTCTATCAGTTCTGATATAGCACAGAAAAGGAAAAATGGGGTCATTTTACCTTTGATAAAAACTAACTACAAGTTGGTAGATGACATTTTTGGTGGTGTCTGTGTTCACAAAAAGGAATATTCTACAGCCTTTGTTATGGAACACTATTTGAGGACCAGTATATTGGCAAGGTTTTAAATAGGAGATGGTTAATATTTACTTGTTTTAATGGCATTACTGATAAAGTTGATGAGAAGCCTCTTGTAGTGTACTGGAAGGGCAAAACTATAATTTTTTTTTTGGGAGCATGTTAACCTTAATGCACACCCTTATGCCAACAAAAAAACAGGAACCTTAATGCACACTCTTATGCCAACAAAAAACAGGAACTGCCAAATGTGTTTTTTGTTCCTAGTGTATGTTAGTACTTGTGGGGAATTCTGTTTAGGTTAATGAGAATAGCATTAAGGCCACATTTTTTTGTAATTGTAATTCTCAGGGGGTTATATATCTTGCTTTATGCCAGAAATGTAAATGTAAATGTTTTTATGTAGGGAAAACACAGAGAAAATTTAGGGAACACATCTATAAACATTCTCGAGATAGCAGGAAAAATAAACCATTAAGCTCTCTTGCTAAACACATTACTAAAAATCCTGGTCATAATTTTCTTTTCTTTGGTTTGGATTTTGTTTCTAAGAGTCCATGGGGTGGGCCTTGGGAGGACTTGTTAGAGTGTTGTGAGTTGCTATGGCAACTTAGATTAAATGTTTACATTCCTCCAGGGCTTAATGAGTATATTTCCATTGGAAGTGTTTTGAGGTTAAAATCCTATAAAGTTTGAATGTTTTTTGTATTTGTACTTGTATTTTTATATGTATTTTATATTCATTTTCTTATGTATTTTTATGGACACATTTTTTCTAAACATTTTCAGTTTTGATTTTTTATTTTTACTTGCCTTTAATGTGAATTTAATGTTTAATTGGGAGTGTGGGATCATGTGACTAGGAAGAGGGATATTTAAATCATTTTGTATGTTTGATTTTTATTCTGAAGAAGTCTGTTGTATTGTCAGATGAAAGCGCTCAATATTTTTATATTAAACTGTTTTGTTGGCTCCCGGTCTCCTTTTTTTTTGTTTTTTGGTTCGAACAAGAATTGTGGTTTTCTGCTTTCTGTTGGAGGTTCTTGGAATTTGTGTTGGATTATAAGTGTGCCAAGTGGACCAGAGGTGTAAAGACAGCAGTTAATGGAGCATTTCTGTGATGCCTTAAAAAGTATGGATTTAGTTTTGTTAGTGAAAACAACACATCTAAGAAGGCTCTGGTCTACATTTGTAAAAGCTGTATTAGTTGAATGAAATATTGAAATACTAGCATTAAAGCAGGAGAGAAGAATTTTATTGTTTGGATATTAGAATGTGACTGTCTGGTAATATTTTTTTATTTGTTTATATATTTTTTTTGCAATTTTTGCTAGAGGGGATGTAATAACAATAGGGTGATATTGTTCATGAAGGTCTGTGTTATGTTTTAAGATGAGATAAGCTGTTTACTTGCTTCTGTTCTTTGAAAATGTTTTCTGTAGAAAGAGGGAGGATTAAAATGTATGATATTGGATGATAAAATTGTCAGCTCCTTTAAGTAATCTGAAGTGAAGACAGAAAAGATTTATTTGTGATTTTTGTTTTGAGTAGAAGTAATGCATTATATGAGAGATGATACAAGTGAAATGAAAGGGTATATTGGCCAATAGTTGCGGAAGAAGTCTGAGAGGAATTAGTACTCTGTGATGTGTTTGTCTGAGCAAAAATGTAATCCAGAATTTTTGGCAGAGCTTAGTGCAGAAAGTATTTTTATTACCTGAACCTAACACCAGAGCACATGTGAAATTTCTTTGGTTTACACTTTTTAATTCTGACCAGCAGCCTTTTGGATTGTCTAGTAGAGCTCACTGTTTAGACTACAATATCTTGTTTTAGCAGTTTCGATGGTCATTTGTATCTGCGTTCTAAGGGTCTTGAAGCAAATGAATAAAAGAGGCTTTGGGTGAATTTCCATATGGGCAAACCTGGTAAAGCAGTTATCACATTAGACCATTGATTATTCTTAGATCCTTACTAATCCAAGAATAATGTTCATCCCTTACAACATTTCAGGTTATGCATCAGATAGTTAATAATAATAATAATAATTAATAATAACAACAATAATAATAGCAATTTTAATGCTTCAGTAAATAAGTATTTTCTGTTTAACTGAAGATCTTTAAGGATGAATACCCAGAGTTGTTTGCAGGTCTTTTTATATTCCTTTTAATGGTGTGATGATTGGAAATGCGTACTGATACAATCAGTACATAAACCTTAACAACATAGAGACATTAAAATACAGCCAAGTAAGATATGTGTGTGCAATACTTGTTGAAGTTAGTTACCTCCTTGTATTTTTCCTACTAGAGTAAATTAAAAGTAGAGCATTTCTTGTGTTTTTGGTAAACTGAAAAGAGGAACCATTGTCTGTTGAGGAGTGATGGAAGAAATAGAGGGTGTGGTGGAAGCTAAATATTCTGAAGGCAAAATTAGGAGATACAATAGAATAGCCATGATATCCCATGATATGACTGGGCCCAAAAAGTATTAAGGCTGAATGTTGTGATGGTTGCAAATACCTTTAAAGATATACAGATTTCAAAAAAAATCTAAAGCAATACAGAAAAATATATGGAATTTGACTATATTGTTTGACGTATATGTGATATACTTGGGAATGGTGCAATGGAGGAAATGAAATTTCTGCATGAACAGCAGAAAACCATTGAACCATTAAATAATGTATGATATCTTGAGATAGGGCAGTTGAGACAGTAAAACAAATTGAACACATTGAGCAGCAATTAATCAGAATGATGGCTAAAGTGAAATTTGAGATTGCAGTGTTTTGGAGGCTTCCTATTGAATGCAGGCACTCAAAATGCACAGTGCTGACATGTCCCCCTCAAAAAAAGACCAAAAACCCAAGAAAAGAGCAAATTTCATAGATTGCTCTTCTTCTTTAAACTTCTTTTTTGTAGGAGGCAAGTTCCCCTGCACCCCTCACATCCCCAAAGTTATATATACCAACTCCAAGATCACCATACTTTGGAGAAAAGGGAATATTCTGGGAAATGTCCATCTTGGACTTAGTATATAAAAGTTGTTCAGCCATTCAGTCTCCATGTTTTGGGATGTGTTCTAGTGGGTCCCAAAATTTCAAATGGTTACCTGCTTTAGGAGATGAAGAATGAATGGATCAGATGGAATATATGAAAATCAAGATGGCAGCGTGGACTGAGACTGCAGCTGGAGATTGCAACTGTGAAACACTTGCCAGTATCAGACTTGGAAAGCATGGAGAACATATTAATTACTACAGACATTGGCAGTACAGGGTTTTGAATGATAAATGATACACAGAACTTTCAGACTAAATAAACTTTCAGATCAAATAACGGACTACTAAATTTAAAACATGCAAAATGTAAGTGGTAATTATGTGATTCCTCACCATAACAAATGCAATTAAAATGGCTGGAAGCAAGCCATGAGAAATACTGAATTTTATAATTATACTGAAAATAAATATACCCATAAGACTGTGATAAATTTCATCATAATAAAAATATGAAACTGTATGTAACCTGAAATAAGAATTACTTTTTTGAAATTATAGTGAAAATAAATAGATCCATAGGAATGTGGTGTATGCTGTCATGATAAAAGTCTTTCAGCTTTTTCTGGTTAGGGGTCGCCACAGCAGAACTCCAGTCTGCTCATGATTGGCAGTGGATTTTTTTATGCTGCCGAGTTGCCAGCCCGATGCCCAGCCTTCAATGAAGGCACACCCATTCATGCTCGCACCTACCTGCATGTCTTTAGCGTCACTCGACCATGGGGAGGACATGCAGACGCCACACAGTATGCTGTCATGATAAAATGTTTGAAACATGAGACTGAAGATATTGTAAATATGTTTACTGAATAGCAGCAAAAAAGAAATTTGATTTGATTTTAAAAATGTAGTCAGATGAATACAAACAAACCTATACTCTACAAGCTTTAGAAGCAATTTACTGCTTAGATTATTAAAGAATAAAATGCCAGTATAAACAGCACTGCATTAAGCAAACTGCCTAAACAGAGTGCTGACTATAAGTATAAAATGAAATGAGATACAGATAAAGATTCCATATTTGATTGGATACTCCTTTCTTGCTCAAATAATACATTTTCCCATGGCTGGCTCTCTAACATATTAGACATAACATATTAAGTGACCACCTCCCTAAGTTGGTAATCAGAACCATTACTCCACCCCTAAATTTAACCACTTTATTGAAGTACTTAATGTCTCTCACTTCCAAAAAAGACATTGGTCTACAAACTAAAATTCTGCAAATGACACAATTTAAAGGCTCTCTCCCAGATGATGCTGTTACGTATTTTGCAAAAACCTTCCTTAATATCTTAAAAACCTAGCTTCCCTCAGAATGAAATAAGTAAAAGCTAAACCAGCCCCAATAGCTGACAAACTCTACAAAACTACCAATGAAATATAAAGATAAAGCCTGGAAATCATGGATCACAAACAAACTCAGACCAATCTGCAATTATTTCAGCTACTGAAAATCAAACAAAATCTCACATAAAATAGATAAAAACTACTGTACTATTCTACAGTCCAAAAACCTCCAAAAGCCAAAACATACATTTCAACCTCTTAGTGCAAGAAATCTGGACAAAGCCTGACAAAATGGGGGGACAAGGGCTCAAAAATAGGAATTTTTTTAAATATTGTTTTTATAAACTTAGAAAGTTTCTAGAGCAACAAGGTTTGTTTTAACATACATGTTCTGAAGGATGTGAAGTTTGAAACTCACATGTATTGTATGTCATTATTTAGTGACTTCCTTCCTTAGAACATCCCAGTGATTTGCCAGAAAACCACATTTTTTTATGAGGAACAGATGAAAATTATGACCCACAAATCTAGACATTCTGCAAAAATCTGAAGAGTTGAGAGGTGTGACCCAAAAGCATTCTGGTTCACCATAAACCAGGTCCTCAACCAGACCTTGCTTCCCAACCAGAATCCATAATGCCCAACAAAGCAGACATTGCCACTCTCCTTAATATCCAGTTTATAAACTCAATTATATTACTAATTAAAAAGCAGGTACTTCCCACTTGCCAAAGCAGCACCTTTAATTCAAACTCCTTACTACAACTAGCCCCCACCTCCACTACTACATAACTTGTATCAAATCTAAAACCCTGGCTCGGGACAATCTTCTCATCGAATATCTAAAATTAGCAGCCAAAGTGTGAGCCTACCCAGTGTACATAGTAATAAACTGCTCTATCTCTAAATAATATGTGCCATTGCTATAGAAACAAATGTTGCATTCTGCTTCTACACAAAGGAGGTAGTTGCACAGAACTTAGTAATATCTTCCCTATTGGCATCTTGTCCCTCTATCTAAAATACTTAAAAATGCATTCAGTGCTGTCTCACCCAACATCTCACTCAAAATAATATTCTCTCCCCCTCCCAACATGGTTTTCATTTCCATCCCCATCGCATCTCTTAACCTCTTAGCACAACAAATCTGGAGAAAGGCAAAATAATGGGGGGATAAATCCCCAAAAATAGGAACACATTTTAAATATTGCTGTTATCAACTTAGAAAGTTGCTAGAATAAAACGTTTTATGTTACCATGCATTTTCTGAAGGATATGAAGTCTGAAATTCAAATGCTTGTCATGATTTAGTGAATTCAGTCCTCACTGATTTGACACAAAAATCCAGAAGACCACATATTTTGTGAGGAACACACCAAAAATATGAGTCAGAAATCTGGACATTCTATGAAAATCTGGACAGCTGAGAGGTATGACCCCACCACAGTATAACTGCCCTCCATCAATTCACTAATACTGTCAATGCCCATAGAAATGAAGGCAAGCTTGTATCAGTGCTCTTTCTTGACCTCTCTAAAGCTTTTCATACAATGTTCCACTTCATTGTACTATATAGACTCTCAAAACCTGGCCTTAGCAAATCCCCCATCTTCCACAGCTATCTTGAAAACAGATCCTATGCTGTAAAATGGTGCAGACAATTCTCTCCTTTTCTCGGAGTTTCTACAGGCATCCCTCAAGGCGCCATCCTTGGGTGTATACTCTTTAACATATTTATTAATAATCATTCACGTGTCACTAAATCAGCCACAGTAGTTTAGTACACAGATGATTCTGTTTTTTTATGCAATGACCAAAATCTTGCCAACTCAGTTAATGGTTGTTAATGTCAGAATTAATAGTGGGCTTTCAACTGCATGTCAGTTTCTTAAAATTAAGTAATATTTTCTTTTATTAATGGTGCTGTGGTAGCGTTGTCGCCTCACAGAAAGACGTTGTCCTGTTCGATTCTCAGCTAAAGCGTCTTCTGTGTGGAGACATGCGTGAATGGGCGTACCTTCATTGAAGGTTCTGTGTCAGAGCTGGCAACGCGGTACGTAAAAATCTACTGCCAATCATTAGCAGACCGGAGTTCCACTGTGGCGACCCTAACCGGGAAAAGCCGAAAGATACAACAACAACAACATGTATATAAGATTTTCATTTATTAATATATTATGTATATAAATACCTTATGTAACTACCATCATGTGAAGCAGAACAGGGTACATAAATCTCTTAAAACAGTTGCATTTTATCTGTTATAGCAGTGATTTAAATTTTTCCAGAAGGCACTATTTCAGCTTTAGGCTCTGTATTTGTAAATTAGATGGCAGGAGATGTGGTATGCATGTTATGCATAGAAGTGAACATGTCATAGAGGGACCTTCATTTGAAAAGTCATTTAATTATTATTGTCATCATCAGAAGATAAAATGTAGAGAATGTACTAAGGTGATGACAGTGATTATATGGAAAAATAGAAAAAGTCATGATATTCAAACTGTTTAAATTGTTTCCTTATCCAGTAGATTGTGAAATCATGTAAAACTGTGGCAATTTTCATTATAATGACAGAGACTGACTTTATTGCCTAGAGATTAAAAAGCGATGATTTGGGTACTAAATTTCTTCATGTCCTGGAATTAAATGACCGTCATCAGGAAGTAAAATGGCCAGTTTGAGTCTACATCACAGCTCTGCATCTTCTTCATCTTGTGAATTTATGACAATTTAGTAATTTGAAAAGGAGGGGTCCACTTCTTAAACTCAAAATAGTGAAATCACGAGTTTCAGTATTTCGAGCCAAGAATGTCAAACCCTCACAAACATGAAACACCACAATTACGAACACTCACAACATCAAATCTAAGAAAACACAAATAAATAGATAACTGTCCCCCCAAAACAACAAAAACACTACAAAAAATAAACCGATACCACCATATGTTTCTGCAGGGGGGCAAGCTGCCCCTGCGCCCCCCACACCTCGACTACTTATATATACCAACTCCGAGGTCACATTAACCTGAACAAAAAGGAACACACACCCTCCCTGACTTGCCCTACACTCCCACTGTAGACAGTCATATTTAAACTCACTAATAAAACACTACACATGTACAAAAATCATCACTCACACACATACACTCTTACACACCTACCCCACCCTACCTCTACAACTCCCCACAACAACTAAACATTAATACATTAACACTAAAACCCCTAAAATTTGAACACCTACCTGAAGCTCCGTACAGAAACAAACATTGCCTGCCATACCAAACAACCCTTAAAGTGACATCACACACTAAATTACACACCATAGTAAACACAACACAGATTTGATAAACAAAGATTCGACATAGTGCATTTTCGAAAAACTGCACTTTCGACATTCTCAGCTCGAAATACTGAAATTCGATATTTCAGTATTTCGAGTTTAAGAAGTGGACCTGAGAAGGAGATATGAATTCACATTTTTCATCAGGGTATCCTTATAGTGTAGTGAGTGTTATTCCTACTGTTTGTACACATATATTAAATGACAAATGCTTTTAGTTTGTAATGAGATGCCTTGTAAATAGCTGTCATTTAAATTTTATTTGTTCATGTTAGTGCAGAATGGAACAAATATTGCTGCCACTGAAGTTATTGACTCTATAATAGTTTTAGTAGCGTATTCATTTCTAGGTATAATTCTTACTAATATATTAGATGGCTCTTTATGTAAGAATGGTGAATCAAATTACAGAAGTATTTCTTCCTTTCGGTACTGTTAAATAACTAAAAGGTCTAAGAAAGTCTATAAAGGTAGTGGCGAAAAATCATATTCAGGGAAAAAAATCAAGATGGTTATTTTTGAAGACGCATATCAACAGTTTGTTTCATTGACTTTTTCACATAATTATAGGGGTAAAGTACATAAAACTGAGACCAGGAGCCAAGATGAAAGTTAAGGTTTCTTTTTCACAATGTAGTAGTAGCTGTTTCTCTTAAGATCTTATTTTCAACTGTAAACATTTGCTAAAATATCATTAAAAATTGGATGTTATCCTTAATGCTGTAAAAAAATTGGTTACAAAATGAGACACTCATGGTTTTCTTTTGTTTGTATATTTTATTTCATGTGTCTAGATTGCAGACAGAGTGTGGTAATTGATTAACCACCAAGACAGTCTGCTTTTATGCCTTTTATAATATTTTTCTTTTCTTTACAAAAATTAAAATAGAAAAATACCTTTTCTGTAAGTAGTGGAATTGGGTGGACAAGCAGGAGTTTTCATTGGGTGAAATGAAGACTAACTGGCCAATGAAAGAAACTTTTCTGTCTCAGTTTGATAGTACAAGTGGGTTAGTGGGTCAGAATCTTATTGATGGGAGCAGATGGCTAATTTGGGATTCATTGGTTAGTGTTGCCCAATGAGGGTGCCGGCTGGGATTGTGACATAATGGGTACAGCCACCAATAGAAGGATGGTAAATTTTGGCACCAGATTTGGAGGTTCTCAAACTGAAATGACCACTGGAGTAGTATGAGGACTAGCAAACTCATATAAGGGCCACAGTTTCCAAGACAAAAATAAATGCAGGAAATATACCTAGAAAAGTAGTGTAGTCACTTCACTCATCTGTAATTATGCTGGTTTGAGGGCTGCTTGAGGTCTGAGAGCCATGAGGTTGAGATCCCTGCTTGAAATATTTGATAAATGTTAATAGTTGACTAGCAAATAAACTAGTAGATGTAGCTAGTATTTCTTTTGCATTTAAGTTTTTATTTTCAACTTTATAAGAAACAAATTGAAAGAGCATCTGCATTTTACTAACCAGTGCATTATTAATGCAATAGGTTCAACTTTTTCAGTAGTACATACGATTCTTCTGATAGAATTACATATTACATCTATAAATAAAAATAGTTATCTGATTTAAACATTCATTCCTCACAAATATGGAACTTGGACAAACTGATAAACTATTAACTTGTAGATATGTACAGTTTGCAATGTACATTTCCATGGAAGCAACTGACAGAGGACCCATATTGACACAAATACACCATTAATTGTTGTTAATGACAAACCACACTTCAAAATAGATATACTACAGATATTCAAATCTTAGAATTCTCAGTCATGGAATTTAATGACTAAATACATTGATGATGTTGAAAACTTTTTGAAGGGCTTTTTCCATAGGGAGTTTGCCATTCCACATCTCCAGTTCAGGACACTTCATCCCCTACATCCTCAACTAAATATTCTCACCTTTGAGTTAACAAAATTCAGAGGTACCACCCATCACCATTGTTTAGTTATTCAGACCAAAATTTCACGATTTAGAATTCCTGGACTTGAATATCATTAGATCCACTTCTCATGTTGTTAACAAATGCTTACTCAAGATATGCAATAGGAAGAAGATCTGTGTTTATCAACAGTAGAAAACTACAATAGCATTCAGGCAAAATATGTTAGTAGCTGTCATCATATTTTAAGATCAGAAATTATGAGAGACATGCTTTCAGTGTTAAAAGTGTGATACACTGGACGTTTGTGGGAATGTGACAGATTCTGCCAAAGTAATAAAATTGTTAATAATGTCATAGAGTTTTCAGTGAAAATTTTTAAACACTCAAAATCCTTACAGTTCAAGGCAGAGGGCATACATTAAAATATAAGTTCCAAACAGAGAAGTCACCACAATGCCCAGACATCCACAGAAGTACACTTTATTAAATAAAAAAAAAAGACTTAGCGCTTTCACCTACTTACATTTAGGCATCATCAGAGTCAAATTCACATTTCCAATTAAAGGACAATTTCATCCAGAAAATGAAAAAATAATTTTGAAAAGTGAGCCATGTTTTTCATCATATCTTGAACTTTTGTGCAGTACTTATGCGGCTTAGTATTATTATGATTTGCTGTACCCCAAAATATCCTGATGGGGACTACCAGATTGTCATTTTACAACAAAGTTATCTATCTCTTTCCCACAAGCAGTTTATATCCATATTATATGATGCAGTGAGTCTACTGATGTATTACAGCAGTACTCTAAATTTCTGTTTTCAGTGATAATAGTCAGTGGATTCAAAGTCTTTCCAATAAATACTATAATATATTATAACTCACACAAACCCAAAATTATATTTTTGCTATACTTTCAGAAACAAACTGTCATATCTTGGAAAGTGTACAACCTAGACATATTTTGTTAGAACGGTTTTGTTAACCAGACATAAGCCTTCATATGACAACAACAAATTCCTCTATGAGTTCGTGTTTATTGAGATATTTACAGAAATATGAAACACATGCTTAATGGCATAATTGTCAATATAAATAACACTAGATATTGCTCAAGATGTGCAACCTACAATGAAAATTTCAATGAGAATTTTTTTAAGCAACATGTGAGCTTTCACCTGATGTTATGAGACAGTTTGGAAGTCACTTGTTTTTTTTAAATATTAAGTACATTTGGAAGTATTTATTTTCATAATTGTTAAAAAAACAGCTTGCAATATTGCATGCACAATGTGATATAAAAAGACAAAGACAATGATTTTTCCTGTCTCCCACCATAGCATATCGCACTGTACCCCTCAACATCATTAAGGGCTTCTGGGTATGAAAGTATGAACATAAATATGGCAATATGAATAACAAATGACAGACTAATTAATTTCCCTGCTGCAGAACATCCTAGATCAACAATCTCGGTGTCATTTTCTAAATAACTCCTCACATTTTCTAATAGTGCTTATTATAGCTGGTAAGTCACTTAGTTAAAAATGCCAGACCTAAAAAAGTTCTGGATGCCCTAAGGAGCTATGGGTGTAAACTGAAGGTATGCAAAAGAAAAGGTTGTATGGAGTTAAATGAGTTAAAAGTGGTGTTCTTTGTATCTGGCAGTCTTGCTGTTAAACTAAGCGGAAATAATGAACATTGAGATTTGAAAAACATGACATTCAGGTATTGTTGACCTTTCAGTGTGTTTTACTGTAAAATGTGCTGATCTATGTCAGGGGAAAATGTTGTTATAAAATAATGCTATTGTTCAAATAATCCTACTACTGATGTTACTCATTCCTAGGCATGGATGCCACCTTTTCATATTCCAAAACTATGGCTTTTCTTACTGAAATCTTAGGGTGTTTTTTTTTCAGGATTAACCATACCCTTATATAATGCAAACAGCTAACTTGTTCTTCATTATCAAAATAATGCTACAATGTCATTGAATTTTAGTTGTTTCAATTGTTTTATATTATTTAAAGTGTTTATAATGCATTATAATATTTTTTGCAATATTTACAGGGAACTCCGAGAATATTTTTCCTCCTAATATATCAGAACATTTGCCATTTTAAGAGGCCAAGAATTTATTTGGACTGTAGGTTAGAGATTGCCTTTCATGTCACAAGTGGTAATTCAATAAAGGTGTTTAAAAAAGAGAATATTTGCCAGTTTTTCACATTGTTTTGTAGGACATAACTGCCTAAATCACCTAGTGTCCTATAAAGAAAGAGCAGGTGACAACCCTATCCCTAAGTAAAGCTCTCAGTCATAAATTAATTCTGAATAATAATAATAAACACTCCATGTCACTTTGTAATACTTCATGCATGACCAATCATCATCAGCAAGCAAAAACATAATGCCCCTACTATGTGGCCCCCAAGTTAATACCTGAAGCCTACATAGTAAAGACTATGATCTTTTATTTGCTTCTGCTGTTTGCTGACTAATAAAGTATCAAAATGTCACACATGTATGCTTTAATTCTTTTATGATAAAGTTTTCATGTAATTGAAAACAATGTCATTCACAGCAGCAAAAACTAAAACTGATGTAATGATGTCATTTCTGCAAGTATTCTAAACTGGTGTATTACCTTATTGATTCCATGCAATTTTTTTAATAATGTAGGCTTTTCTGTAAATCACTGTTAACATCGTCAAATATAAAAATACAATGCTACTTTCAGGCTAATGGAAATCATCACTAGTTAAAACAAAATGACCAGCTCTGACAAATGCTATACATTGCCAGCACAGCTGATGAAATAGATGCATTTGATGTTGAAACTGGAAAACTCTAGAAGTCATAAAGATTTTCTTGCAAATTCTGTATCTATTACTTGAGACACACTTTGGATAACACATTCTGATATGTACCACTCACAAGCGTGCTGAAGAAGGAACAGCAACATGTTTTTCAACCCCTCATATTTCATATGGAAAATATAGTCAGCCTTCCCAGAATTGTACAGTAATGCCAGATGTGATTATTGTGTTCACCAAGTCTACGTCGGCTAGTCTCATATATTACATTTATTACTTATTTTCTCAGATTTGTGTTTTATTTATTTATCTTTCACTCAGAGGCCTTTTATTATATTTACTATAATACTGAACATAACTGTGACACTATTTTCCACTTTCTACATACCAGAAATAAAGATAAAAAGATTGTTTAGACAGATCAATAAATAGGGAGATGTATGCTGGTTGTCCATGCAGTAGCTGCTCTAACTGTTCCCCTAAGAAAAGCAGATTTGTGATGAATAAACATTTCCAGTGAAAGTATTAAAATGGCATTGCTATGCATTACAGAACAGCATTCATAATTATTACAGAAACAGGAATCCAAGCAGCACATGACAGACTTCATAAGACATAGATTCCACAGATGCTTAATTATGTGTTTCTTGGATGTGAAAGAATGTTGAAGTCATGAGGAGTGTCATTCCATCTATCGCAGGGTGTTTTTTTGGATCTGTCATTCCAGCACTCTCAGCATTATTAGAAGTACCAACAACATGTATACTTCTCCCCCTGTGGAAACACCTAAAAAACAGAAAGAAACTTTAGCCATTTGTCCACTCTCTAAAATGGCATTTATTAGATATGAATATTAGGCTGAAATTAATTCTATTGTAAATATGCTGAAAGAAAAAGTTTGCTTGAATATATGTATAGAGTTTAAAATGTGCATTCATACTATATGTATAACAGACAGGCTTTTCTTCACAGCATCAAAAAGAAAATGCCTAAAAAAGCAATATTGGAAAGCAAGCATTACATGATTTTCTCATGTTTGCAGAACAAATATCTATTAACAGACATCCTTTTTTATAAATTCAGCAATATGTGATGTTTTTCCAGTAGGAACAGAACAGACGTTTCCTTTCATTCTTCTGTTATTCTGATTGCATGCATTTGTGCATTTTCACATCAGCAGAACTGCTGACAGGACGATAGATGTGACTTCCCACAGAAGACCAGAAAAACATACCAAGAGGAAATATGTGCGTGACTAGCTCTCTATATAGCAATTGTAGTAATTTAGTTATGTGAGAGAAGGACAGAGAGAGATATTTTGTAGAAGTCATCATTCATATCTGTAATGAAGGAAAACTTTGTAAATATATGCTACAATCTGACAGAAATAGTACGTGTCATTTGTTATAAAATAAGTTATCTGTAACTGTGCTTATAGCTGCAAAATATATTTCTTTATCAGTGTGCAATTTGAAAGGCATGGTGCTTTAAACAGACTACAGATGGAGTCATGCAAAGCTCTGTGTCTCTGATTCAGCAGTAAACAGCCAGCAAGACTGTATGTCTTAAAAAGACTTTGGATCCAGAACAGCATAGGAGCAGAGCACGCAAATTAAAATAAATTTTTCAATGGTGACCCTTTGACAATGTTCCTAGCCTGTATCCAAAAACAGGGGGAGTGAATGGGTAATGCCTTGTATAAGGTCACTCCTGTAAAGCACAGTAACTAACGTTTATGTGAAGTACTTCAGATTTCTACAGTTTTCTACAGTTTGTAGCAGTACAGTTTATTAGACGTCTAAATCCGGTGAGACTGCATTGCAGGAATGTGAGCAGTTCCATAAATTCTCCAGAAAAGGTACAAGACAAAGTTGTAAGACTGAAACTGCCAGTTTTGCTGTACCAACTTCATAAGTGACTACAGAGACTTTTCAACCATCTACAGTAAAGCAGCTTGGCCATCTGCCTGTCTGTTGACTGGTAAGAAAATTATTCTGGGTTACATACAGTACGAATGCAATAGATGTAATAATAATAACAGAATGAAATGCAAGCACAGCATATTAGCAAATGTAAAACCTTATTACGGCAAGTTAATAGTAAGGCACTATGCAAATGGATTGTAAGTTAATAGTATGGCATTATGCAAATGGATTACAATATTTGACTGGTATCTGAAACAAAATCATGTGTGGTATAAAAAAATGTTTTTTGTGTGTACAATGTCATAAAAATACAGTGTATGCCACTAATATGCTGACCTTATATTCAGATGTTAAACAGTTATGTTCTGTCACCCGATGTAAAAGGTTTATTTCAGAGTTGCAACAACAGTCAAATCAGTTACTGATAGAACCTCTAGTACAGTTTGTTACAAAAAAATGTAATAAACTTTTAAAAGACAGACACAATAAGTTCAGGAAGCTTAGACAAGTTATACATACATCTTTTCAAAAGTGCATAGGAGTTTCAAATTCAGCAGAACAGCTCACTAAAGAATGTCAGAAAGACCATGAAACATTACAGGAAACTATTCAACAGCAGTTGCAGGATAAAGGAAATAAATTAGCTAAACTGACAGAGACTGACTTCATCCATATAACAGCTGAGCTTAAAAAGAACAGGAAACTACAGCTGATTTGTACAAAAGAAATATATTTTATAATATGTTTATGTTTTGAAAATGGTTAAGCATACATGGTAGAATGGTAGGGACAAATCATTCTTAAATGTTTTACTTTCATTCAGTTAAAGCAAGACATTTATCAGTAGTACAGTAAAATAGACAATATAACTGCTATTGTCATAGCATAGTCAAAAGGTACACAACAGTTTTAGTGTATACAAATTAAATAAAAATAGTTACATGAAACAGCTCTAGTGCATAAAATTAAATGAAAATAGTTAATAAGAGTAAAGATTTCAAATCACAAGACTGACATGCTTGTATAAAGATATACAGATACAAGACAGACATGCATGTATGTTCTTTTCATCTAGAGAACATTTCTTTGCTATGCACAAAAGCAAAAGGCAGACAACAGCAAATATAAATAATATAAATATAAACATGTGTTAGTTAAGCTAATATCTATTTTGTTTTTTACAATTTTTATATAATTGTATAGTAACACCACACCAAACAGTTAAAGTTCTGAATTTTAAAAATAAATAAAATCACAGATGGTATTAGTCAAACAGTCTTTGTAAAATTAATGGCAGGGCAGTTAAATAACTAAATAAAAAATACTGAAATCCATGTAAGCTAATTATAAAATAATGGGCAGGATTCACGAATCTAAGAGACGTGTAACACTTCATGCAAGCCTCACGATCCAGGAACAGCCCGAAACTCCGTGTAAGAGACCAGCTAAAACGTCTCTTACACGGACTGGGCGTGGATAAGCTAAATACCTCACTTGCAGCCGAAAGGCATGCAAATGAGGTAGAGTAGCGATCCATGAAACAGAAAGCAGCCCATGTAAAAGCCGTTTTAGCTGCAGAAATGTACTCAGTTGACAACTGAGTACGTTTCTGCAAAATTCACAATGGAGCCATGTCAGCTCCAAATAAAGGGTGCATATGTGTCAGGCAGCATGCCAATGGCCAAATATGTGGCCATTGGCAAGGTACCCTGATGCAAATATTAAAAAAATATAATTTTTTTTTCAGTGATCGCCGATGTTTAAATGCAGTGCAGCCCCGCGCAAACGGGCTGCGCTGTATAAAACATAAAAATGAAGGTTATAAACCCACAATTGTGGGTTTTATGCAATACATGGAATGACAATGGAGGGACCAGCAGACCAAAAACAACATGGCCACCGTGTAGTGGTTGCTAAGGGGGGAAGCTGAGTCTAAGACATGTAACTAAGCATTAGTAGGCAATCTGATGTAAATGAGGGTTAGGATACTGAATCCCACAGTCACATAGCAAATGAGCACAGTCTGAGTAGTGTAAGAGATACATAAGGGGAGGAATAGAGTAGGAGATAGGTGACATCACAGGGGGGAATGGTAGAAAGAAATGCAGTTCATTGGAGGTCAGTGTTACATGACAGATGACAGACACAGATCATGGAAAAAGGAGTGCCACAAGATAAGCATGGGAAAGTCAAGAAATGGAAGGTGTACACTGTTACTTACACCAAAGTTTCTTGCTGGGCGTGCATGCACACGTGTGCCCGCCGTGAAGCGCGAGTAGGGCAGTGTGCGGGTGTGTAAGGCAGACTGAGCATGTGGGAGCATGTTGGTAGATTTGTAACACTGTTTGCGCTGGTGTGCGCGCGTTTTAACCTGAATAGGCATATCCTGAACCGTGGAAGCATGTGTGCGCGCGTGTAAGCCACTGTGAGCGTGTTTCTGCTGGTATGCACGCTGCTCCCCCCTGAGGAAACAGAAAGGAAAAAGGAAGCAACAGAATTAGTAGGAAGCTAGCAGGGAATACTGCTGGAGCTAGCAGGTGAAAACAATTAGAAGCAGGCAATTACACAGGCAGAATAATATCCCAGCCCAGCACTTAAAACTCTGCAAACAGCAGTGCAGGATGTTTCTCTCAAGAGACACTGCAAGACAGGAGTAAGCTATCAGAAGTGAAAACTGAAAAAGCTGAACTCAGAGCAGAAATGCTAGGGGCTGCCATAACTGTCATAATGAGACATAGGCAACTTGCTGAGGGTGGTGACAATGCAGATGGTGCCAGACAACCCACAGTGAGGAGACGGAGAAGAGTGTACAGGCCCAGGGTCACCTACCATGGGTTACATGAGCTGGAGATAGTAGAGCACTATAGAGTGGACAGAGAGCTCCTGCAACAAATAGTTGAGCTGTGCAGGCCACGCCTCACACACAGAACCAACAGAGGGGAACCCATCCCAGTGGAAACCAAGGTATGTGTTGGCCTAAGAATACTAGCAACAGGTACCTTCCAGAGACCAACTGGTGATATGATGGGGATATCACAGGCATCAGCCTCCAGGGTACTGCACCAGTTCCTGGATGCCATGTCAGCACATGTCGGTGATCATGTATATTTCTCCAATGCCCATGAGGTATTGGCCAGCAATATGCGTCTCTTCCAGCAAATAGCGGAATACCCTGAGGTAGTGGGTGCAATAGACTGTACGCACATACGCATCAAAGCACCAGCCGGTGAGCGGGGTAGGGCCTACATTAACCGCAAGGGCTTCCCCTCCATCAACTGCCAGGTTGTGTGTGATGCCCAGGGCATAATAATGAATGTCTGTGCTGGCTGCCCTGGCAGCTACCATGATTCCCACATCTGGCATTTGACGCAGCTGTACCAGACATTTGCCAATGGGGACATCCCACACAGACACCTAGTGGGGGATGCAGGTTATGCACTGGAGCCATGGCTGATGACACCCATCGGAAATGCACACACACCTGAACAGGAACGCCATAATGAGGCACACACACAAACAAGTAATGTAATAGAACGTGTGTTTGGGCTGCTCAAGTCATGGTTCCGGTGTCTGGATACATCTGCTGGAGTCTTGCAGTACTCACCAACTACATGTACCCAAATTGTCATGGTATGTGCTATGCTACATAATATGATCTTGCAGAAACAGCTGCAGCAGGACCAGCAAAGGGCCGGGCCAAACAGCCCCCCACCATTGCCAAGGCCATCACAGGCAGAGTGTGACTCGGAGGAGGAACAACCTGAGCCTGCCCCAGTAGGCAGAAGGAGGAGTGCCCAGTATGCCCTGGCCTTGGCAAAAAGGCAATGCATAGCACATACACTGGCTCAGTAGGAACCCTGGGAATGATACCCCTCTCTGACTCACTCAAATAATAACAGGGATGCCTAAAATGACATGACCTGCTCACAAACATGTACATGGAGTGTAATATGTGCATCCGACAGAGGCAGCCCTGCAGCACCACCTGAGGCATGAATGCCATGTGTTAAGTAATGTAACACCATGTACTATATGCACACTTGAGGACCCTGACTAACATCCACCCTCACCAAGCATGAAGCCACAAAATGATGATGGGATGATCAATTGCAATAATTGACTGAAGTAATGCAGTTAGTCAAAGGGGAGCCAATGTGTTTCATCCTGGGAAGACATGCTGAGCATGACATGATGCACCACCTGCTAGGGGTGGCATGCACCTATCAGTCCAGGCCCCATGGATACTGGCAAAGGCTATCAGTACCCACAGCATGCCCTGAATAGGTAAGTCTTAAAACACAAACCCACCTTCATAGGTACCACAAGGGATAGGAACCTAGATGTAATGCTACCCAATGCCAGAAGTCTAAACAGCAAGATGCATGCAGTGTAAACGCACACAGTATGGAGAATGTTGATATCTGTCCTGTAATAGAAAACTGGGTCAAGGCTCACATCAGCACCCTAACACTACCAGGTTACACCTCATACTGTGCTGTACAGCCTCAAAACATGGAACAAGCCACAAAAGGAGGGTGACTAGCAATAATTGACAAGGATAACCACACACCCATGTTGGTACCACAAGAAGAAGCAGCATGGATTAGCCATGGTCAAGTACCAGTGGCTAAAACCGCCTCCCAGTATATAGCCTGCTGCAGACTACCGTCCTTACACCAGGAACTGCATCTGGCCTATGTTGGAATACATGAATATATCAAGCCCCCCAAACCACATTATATTGGTTGACTGAAAATACCCAGACATACGCTGGGAGCATTATACTAGTACCAACACAGTAGGAGAAAAGTTCCCAGAATCCATAAACCAAAATGCCCAGGAACAACGTACCACTCCCACAAGACGGGTAAGCATACTGGATGTGATACTCAGCAACATGCATACTGGATGGCAAGATGAGAAGTGTATCCCCCACTGGTAAGACCAGACCATAGAGTAATCACACCGGATATACACATCCTGACCACAGTCCCTGGCCAGAAAACCACAGTGAAAAACATGTGTAAAGCATAAGTTGCACCCCTCCAAACTGATGTGGAATCCACTAAAGGCCCTGTGCAGGTGCAGAATATTGGGACACACCGCAGAACCTGTTATACAGGCATTCCATGAACACAGCCAGGAATGCTTGGATTATGCAATCACAAATAACAACAAGAAACAATGCCATACATGCAGGCATCTGGCATGTTGGACTCCAGCCATTACCAAACCATGAAAGAGAATGAGGAAGCTACTACATGATAGAGCAAACATAAAAAGGGAAGTAATCACTGATCAGTAGTATGGCAATAAAATATGTCCACACATACAATCCACTAAGGCCAGCTACAACAAGTAGAATTTGTAAATCCTGAGGCAATGTTACACCTGCCCCAAGTACACAGACAACCCTCAACTCCCCCCAATAATACAAATATATGTGACAGATGCAACCATTTATCCAAACCGGAGGCTGAACTCAGCACTGTCAAAACTAGTCAGGAGGAGAAGGTAACCACATACACCACAAACCCAGTCCCACATAGACCTATCACAACTGTAAACCAAACACATAAACACAGAAAAACATTCCCAGAGGCCCTAATTACAAACACACCACACCAACAGAGGCCTCCAAAGCAGACCCCAAGCAACCACAACCTCCAAACATAGCACATGCAGCACATAGTACACAAAGCTGGTGTGCCAAACAGTCACAGGCCAGAAGGAGAAACAACATGCCTGATACAGTTGTAATAGGTGTCTGTATAGGCAGACACACTGCTGTCCCACTCACCAGACTGAACAAGGGAAAGGGTACAGTAAGCTGCCTGTAGGCTGCTACAATATGCCACATAACACAAGTACACAGGTCACCCCAAAGCAAGCAGAAATATGATACACTCATTGTCCATGCTGGTGTGAATGACCCGAGATGTACCTCCCTGGACTACATGAAAAGAGACATGGATGAGCTCTCTGAGTATGTACTCCAGGCCGGTATGACACTGGCCGTTTGCAGCATCCAACCCTCACCAAGAATGATGCCACAGTACAAACACAGAATGATCAGCTTTAACAGGTGGCACAATTACAGCTGTCAGTCCAAGAGGATCTAATGTCTGTCTGCTTGAGATGTCATGCATGACAAGCCATGCTGCTGTTCCAGGGATGGCTTGCACCTGTTACCCCTGAGCATCTGGATACTGGATAAGGCCTTTGACACCTCCATAGATCTGTACGTAGGCAAGGCCAAAAAGACTAACCCACCACCCTAGAAAACATAAGTGGTAAGAAACATAAGGGTAATGCTGACCAATGCCAGATGTGTAAACTGCAATATGCATGCTCCTGAGGCACTTCCCAGTATGGAGAACATTGATGTCTGTGCAGTGACAGAAACCTGCTGCAAGCCTACTGACAGCACACCAGCACTACCAGGTTATATCTCATATCAAGCATTATGGCCCCAACACCTGGACTAAAGCATCAAAGGAGGGGGAGTATCCATATGCAGCACAGACACCCATACGGCCAGGTAACTGACAATGCACGAAGCAGCTGAGACCACCCATGTGCACCTAACTGTAGTCAAAACTGCTGTACAGTTTGTAATATGCGACAGACCACACTCTCACACACAGGAACCCCACCCAGACATCCTGAAGACACTGGACAGTATGAATGTCCCACCAAATACCAAACAAGGTGGTAAACCATTATGTATGCAAGGAGTAATCAGGGACCTAGGGACACAAGTCGACAGTAACCTGTCATGTGACACTCACAATGCCAATGTGGCTAGGAAGACTGTCTATATTGGACACCGTATCATGAAAGTATTCACATCTAAATCAACAGAGGTCACTGTGCCCCTGTACTGTTCTCTTATCAGACCCATAATCTAGTACAATGGCTCATATGGGATGTACCTTACCTGACACCTGCAGCGGATAGAAAGACCTCAAAGGAACCTCACAAGAGGATAAAGGGTGTCAAATATATGTCATATGCTGCCTGGCTGTAGACTCCCCAGCTGAATGCAGTCACAGACTGCCTACACAGAGGCATTGTATGTCTGTTGTACAAGGCCATGTCCAACACAGGAGTAGTGGACATGCTCCACCCCAGGAAATCAAAGCCATTGGAGCTGTGAAAGTGACAGATGTCAACCTCAACACATAATGAAATAGGATGTGCTGGAGGGACAGATACATAACTCAGAGGCTCCCCACACCCTGGAACAGGATCCCACTCCATGTTAGGCAGGGCCCCTCACTGACACCCCTCAACAGGAATATTGCCAAGTGGATGGATGGATGGATGGATGGATGGATGGATGGATGGATGATCGTAGATGTACACTGGGGGTCTTCACTGTGTCACGTCCAGACAGAGGTACAGTAAAGAAAATCATAAATGGCCATAATATTCACATAGCAAGGGGCGGCGAAAGACACACACACTCTGGTTAGGCTTACTAATGCCCTAGGGTGGATAGCCTAGTATGAACCTATGAACTTATGAAGATACAAATTGTACAGGACACTAAGGATAATCACAAGGCTTACTCAACTGATGGTAGGAACCATGTTGGGAATTCACAGATATGCTCCAAATCACACAGATATTACAAACAACATGCCAAACACACACACACACACACACACACACACATATTGCCAACATACAACCTGACAGGTGCAGTGCAATCCCCTCCCCCAGAATGCAACATATCTATCCCAGCAGACTGCTGGCCCCCTGACATTGCAGATGCTGAGGTAACAGCCATCATCTACAAAGCAAAGCAAAACACACAGCAGCAAAGGTATGAGATGGTGTCCTGGGCTGAGGCCAACATGGACTCCAAGAAGAATGGAATGCCAAATCACACAACTGCTCAATGTCAGCCTTACCACAGGATATGTACCCAAAGAGCAGTGTACAACAACAGTGGTCCTTCACAACAAAGGTGTTGCCTGAATGGATACTGCAAACTACCACCCCAGAATCCTGACAAGCTTAGTCTGCACAGCTATGGAAAGGATCAGCATGTACTGCAGACATAAAGCTATCGGGGACCTACTGACACTGGACCCTACCCAGTGTGGCTGTCGTAAGTGCAGATCCTGCCCCTAAACATGTTTGACCCATTTGAAACAGTCATTAAGGTCATCGATGAGGGCAATGTGGTCCACACAGCGTAGCTGGACCGTGCAAATGCTTCCAGACAATACCCTACGTGTTCAGTATGGATATGTTCACCAGCTTAAATATAATCCCCTATGTCAGTAGAGGGGTTGCAAACCAGACCAAGGACAGAACTGACATGGTCAGACATGCTGTATCCATGTCAGACTACAAACCAGATATAAGTGGCATCCCACAACGCTTGGTCCTGGGAACTCCCCCATTCTGTATATATGTCCCATAGGTACAGGCCAACATGGAAGGACTGTGACTGAACATGTATGCAGAGGAGTACAAACTGCCCACCATATCTGACCCCCAGCTGACACAAGCAACCCACAAAAGGGCCACATAGAAACAGACAACTGGTGCCATAGCCATGTCAGCAGACTAATTGCTGAAATGTGTATAGACAACCACCGTGGATATACAGTAAGTGCCCACCAATTACCACACAGGTGTTAACCCATTATGTACCTAACATGTAATGAGAGACCTGGGGACACAAGGTGATAGATATCCTGCATTGGACAAACATGTGGCTGTAGTGTTCACAGAAACATACCATATACCCACCCAATCATGAAGGTTGTCAGGTCTAGATAAGGCGAGGTCACTGTGGCTCTGCAGTCATCCTTCATCAGCGTCACAATTGACTACAATTCCCCTGTGGGATGTACCTCAGCAGACACCTCCATCAACTGTAAAGTCCACAACAGTACCTCACCAGGAGTAGCAAAGAGCATGAACAGATGCCATGTGTTGCCTGATTAAACAAACTGCAGCCCCACACACTGCCATACTGCCCACCCAGAGGCAAGCTGTGCCTGATGTATGAAGCCATGTCCAAGCTGGAATCAATGAACATGCTGCACCTTGTACAATCTGAATGGCAGTGAGCTATGTACATGAGAGACCTGAACCCCAGCACTGACATACATAGGACAAGCTGTACTGAATGATCCATAACACAGAAGCCACCCCCACTCTTGAGTAAACTCCCAGTACAGGTTAACCAGAGAGTCACCCATCGACACCCCTCAAGAGGAATCTTGATGAGTGGATGGGAGATGGTAGGTTTACCCTGGGTATCACTGTTATGTCACAGGTAGATGGAGGCACAGTATACTAACCATGACATATGTCAAGGCAAACTCCAGTTACAATGTGTGTCGAAGGACAAACACACTCTCTGACTAGCATCAGAAATGGCCTAGGGCACATTGCTAGTGTTTGCCAATGTCCACCTATGTTGTGGAATACACTACCAATGTTGGACAAGCCTGGTGTAGGTAGTCCATATCTGAACATAATGCAACATGGTCATATGTGCACAACTGGCCCCTACACAGTCTGTTGTGCTCACTATGAAGATGTCAAGCAGTGATAGGACTAAAGCCCAGGATACTGTCCACCACAGTGAAAGTACTGAACCAGTACACTATACGGTACTACAGTGTTAGGTCATTATGAAAGGATGTTGGCAACTGTATGCAAAGTATCCCATGCAATCCCTGCAGGCACAGTATAATCCTTGTTGTGGTCAGACACAAAGCAGTTGGCCAGTAAGTACACAACATGACACCCAACACCCAACCATAAATGTGAGATATTGTTGAAGTTCACACTCACCCAAATATGTGGTGGACTGCAGAGTTCAACATATGGAAAGCTCACACTGGGCATGCTCACACACTTTGATAAATGACGCATATGTCAGACAACATGCCATGGAAAGGCTGAACTGGGCATGCTCACACACTTAGGCCATATCTCCGTTTAGCAGTTGGCCACACATATCTGGTATTTATACGCGTCATTCCAGGAACCAACCACAACACAGCAATCTGCCCAGTGCACACAGTAAATGACTACAGAGCCATAAGTGATATAGTGGATCGCCCTCATATTCAAACATCTTCCACAGATACACAAGTTGTTCATAGGAACAGGGAATGCTATGGCAATAAAGACCTGCAAACAGTCTAACAGCAACAAATATTGTGCATCTGACAATTAAACATATGGGTGTAGAGGTCAATACTAGGCTGTTTGCCCTAGGGAATGACAGCTTAGCCAGAGTGTGCTTAGCATCTGCATCCCCAGTACAGTAGGCTACTGTGCCACTGTAAAGTAGGTCACATAAGGCAACGTGTGAGGCTAGTGTGCTGTGCCTCTGTCAAGCAGGGACACAGTGGAGATCCCAGGGTTTGAATGTGCTAAGCCACATCTATGTTGTTGGTGTGTGCTGGAAGAGGGTTGCTGAGGACCTCTAACAGTAAGTGGGCATCAATAACAGACTGAGGGTAGCCCTATCTGCATTGTCTGGACAATTCCACTGTCAACACTGTGTTGTGATGATTATGTGGGATTGAAGTGTCGTGCCGGTACTGTTCAGAGATGTCCTCCCTCTGTGGGCTACAGCTCTGCAATGTATTAGCTCACTCTGTCTGTTGGACGGCTCATATTTGGCTGGTGTACACCTGACAGGTGTCCTGTTGTGGAGCAGTCATGGGTATATGTGGGATAGCATGATCAATGCAAACCTTACACATGCTCATAGAATGCAATTGTCAAGGATTATGCAGAGTGGCCAGTATAGTCCCCAGCATGGGTCCTTTGAAGTCGTCCACCCCAGTCTTCACAAGTGTAGAGTCTGCTTGTGCTAAATACAGTTTGTTTGCAGTGACAACCTTGCCTGGGGTGGGGATGGGATATGGATGTCCAAGGAAAGGTGGGTATGGTCAGATATCAACAATGGTGGTCTACCTCTGGTGTGGAACAGTGAGTACCCATGTTGCAGATGGACAGGTGCAATATGTATTCCCCCATGTGGCTGTGGTGAGTGGTTCTGCCATAGCACATGGACCCACAAATTGTAGTGGCTGTAGGGTAATGTTGTAGAGGCCTGAGTAGTTCCCACACACAATATGCCTGTACCTGATGGTAACAACTGGAATGGTGTATGTGAACAGCTGCATATCCCGGCACTGTACCCAGGGAAGCAAAGTGTGTGTCCTGGATGTGGGAGTGGAGTTCTGGACTGGTTGTGTTGTGTGTTACAGGTCCTGTGGTCACGAAGCATGGTATAGAACATAACATGCCAGTGCGATGTGCATATCTGACCCTGAAGTAGGTGGCTGCAAATGCATATATATGCTATTCCCCACCTGACAGGTAGCACTAGATGTACATACCTCTGTAGAAATAAAGATGTCAGCACCCTATAAATACTGCAGGTGCAGAACAAATGCCCAGTAATTCGGATAGCATGCTCAGCTAATGTGTCTCCCTCAAGTGTAATAATATAGTTAGGTAGGAGTTTGAACCATGCAAATGTTCAGTGTGTGTGTGTGAGTGAGCGGGGTTGTTGTGTGTGCAAGTCTGTGTGAGAGAATTGTCCCTTTTGGCAACTGGGAAAACACTCTACAGGATGCACATTCCCCTTTCTAAGCACTGATGATGTCAGCACCCTATAAGTATAGCAGGAGAAGGGAAACCTCCCAGTAATGTGAATAGCATGCTCCGCTAATGCATCTATCATGAGTGTCATAACATAGTTATGTAGGGTTTTGAATCCTGCAACTGTCCAGTGTGTGTGGAGGAGGGTTAGTGTGTGTGCAAGTCTGGGTAAAGGAAATGTCCCTTTTGGCAACTGGGAAAACACTCTACAGGATGCACATTCCCCTTTCTAAGCATTGATGATGTCAGCACCCTATAAGTACAGCAGGAGAAGGGAAACCTCCCAGTAATGCGAATAGCGCGCTCTGCTAATGTGTCTGTCACGAGTGTCATAACATAGTGAGGTAGGGGTTTGAATCCTACAACTGCCCACTGTGTATGTGGAGAGGGGTTAGTGTGTGTGCAAGTTTGGGTGAGAAAAATGTCCTTTTTGGCAACTGGGAAAACACTCTACAGGATGCACATTCCCCTTTCTAAGCACTGATGATGTCAGCACCCTATAAGTACAGCAGGAGAAAGGAAGCCTTCCAATAATGCAAATAGCGCACTCTGCTAATGCATCTATCACGAGTGTCATAACATAGTTAGGTAGGGGTTTGAATCCCGCAACTGCCCAGTGTGTGTGCAAGTCTGTGTGAGAGAAATCCACCTTTTGGCAACTGGGAAAACACTCTACAGGATGCACATTCCCCTATCTAAGCACTGATGATGTCAGCACCCTATAAGTACAGCTGGAGAAGAGAAACCTCCCAGTAATCTGAATAGTGCACTCTGTTAATGTGTCTCCTTCAAGTGTCATAACATAATTAGGTAGGAGTTTGAAACCTGCAAATGGCAAGTGTGTGTGTTTGGATAAGGGGAGCTTGTGTGTGTGCATTTCTACATGAAAAACATGTGCTTTTTGGCAATCAGGAGAACACACTACATGATGCACATTACCCTTTCCAAACACTGATGATGTCAGCACCCTACCCTTTCCAAACACTGATGATGTTAGCACCCTATAAGTACAGCCGGAGAAAAGGAACTTCCTAGTAATCCGAATAGTGTGCTTCGCTAATGTGTCTCTCTCACGTGTCATATCATAGTTAGGTAGGGGTATGAATCCTGCAAGTGTGTGTGTGTGTGGGGGAGACAGTAGGGTGTGTGTAATTGCAAGTGTGAGAGAACAGATCCTTTTGGCATATACTACAATACACCAGATGCTGCATATTCCCCCAGTAAACACAGAGGATGTCACCACACTATCAGTACAGCCAAACAGGGCTACTTGCCCAGTAATGCCAATAGTGCGCTCCGCTACTGGGTCTATTACCACTGTCAGAGCACAGATAGGTATGTTTTGGAAACCCACAACTGCCACGTGTGGTTGTGTCACACAATATGACCATGTGTGGGTTGTTGTTCATAACAATGCATGCCATTGCCTAAACCAGCAATGGCAATGCACACATGATGTATGTGTGACACATACACATATATACCTGTGACCTTCAGTAGTTACCATGTCTGACACGTGCCTCAAGTGGATAAATGGTATTGGCAATGCATAACATTAGGACTGTGTCTTACTGTGCAGGGGCCGCACGCGGTAAGTGTATATACAGTGTGGGTTGTATATGGTATAATACCAACAGCAGGGGATACACATCTGGTCTGGGCCATATAGTCTACATGTAGTTGATGAACGGGTGCTGCATGCTCCCACCTGTTGTGGGAGTGGTAACATGTTGTTCCACTGCAATTCAGTGACTACATGCTGGGAACCTTTCAGCTAGTGTGTTGTAGCTACAGTAATGCTCACGCACAATGTTTGGCTGGATGCAGTCCAGCCATATAAAGACATTTCTAGAGACTGTCATATTGCCAGTGTTGTTAGGGAGGACAGGTGGGTTTCCTGTGTATGGGAGAGTTGTGTGTGCCAGGCTATGAACCAGAAGGCAGTCCAACACACTGTTAGCTGCTCATGAATATGCCCTGATGCTTTGTGCTGTGTCAACAACCTGGAGGTGTGTGTATCTCTGGTGCCTTGAGATACCACCCCCTGTCCATGTGTGTTACATGTGTAGGGGACGACAGGCATGGTATGAGGTATAACCTGGCAGTGATGGGTTGCACCTGTGAGCCATGAATCAGGAATCTGGTACTGCACAGATATTGCAGTTCACCGTGCTGAGGACAGTGTCCAGTGCATGCATCTTGCAGTGTACACTGCTGGTGTTGTGTAGCATCACTGTTAGTGTCCTATCCTGTGTGATACCCGTGGAGGTGGCTATGTAATCCGTGTCCTGCAGCAAAAGGCACTATGTGTGTATCAAGGGGCTTCACCAATATACAATGGCCCATGGGTGTCACATGCAAGCTGCCCCTTGCAAATCATTGTGGCTTCCCTAGCATGTAAGCACACATTGACAGCCATTGGATACCCTATGAATGACATTGGAGATTGAGCAGAATGTAGACATAGAACACCCTTCCTACATATTGTGGTAGCATACCTGGTGAGGGCATGATGGCAACCAAGATCAGGCTCATACTGAGTTATATGTGTCCATGCCTCTGACTGACCTGTATGCATTTGTTTTGTGGTGGACCATAGTGTCCCACGGGCATATCACTGTGACCTTCACCATGTACAGCCTGTTGAGCGGGACCCCACTGCAGCAGCCAAGAGAGGTACCTGACACATCTGCAGCAGGTGTGTTGTGTAGCCCTACAGGCTGTGAGTGTGTGGCACACGGGATGTGTGTGCCATGTGTGGCATGTGCTCTGTTCCGACATAATGTATGCCTGTGTGCCAGCTGTGGAGGTGTGTGATGCTCAGGCAGGATGCTATTCTGAGTCTCAGTGTGTTCGGATTGCTGTCAGTGCAGGTCTATGTCAGACTGGTATTGTAGTCACTGTAGTATGTCATGCCACCTGACAGGGTATGGCAGTACTGGGTTCAGAGTGCTCAGTCCCCAGATTGGCTATGTGGTGGCATCCCACACATGTGTTGTACGTTGCTGGCCAGGGGAGAGGGTTGACTGCATACATGTGGCAGCTGTGACATTGCCACATGACTCACATAAACCACAACTGGACCATAGAGGTGATTCTCAGGTTACCTTTGCACATGCTACCATAGTAGTGTGATTACCATGATGATTACCAACACATAGGGCCGATGGGGAACAACATACTGAAGGTGAGTATGTGTGGGTGTACTGCTACTGATTTCATACACTGGCATATATGACTGCACACGTGGGTAAATGCCAGGCAAGTCATGTGCAATGTGTCACAGGCAACGTACATGTAAACAGGACAGACAGTGATGTTGTCATGTGGAATATTGACATACGTATAGTACGCTATGCAGATGTCGCTAGGAGTCCACAGAAGCTCTGTAACTCTGCATTGCAGATGGAAGCAGTGTTCCAGGGAACCCCAAGCAAACATGCATGCAAACAAAGCTACAGTAAGCAGGGCTGGAAGTAGTCCATTGTACAACAAAGAAGGGGTAACACTTACAGTAGGTAACAGTGCAAATATGTAGGCACTATCAACATGTACCCAGGAATGCACAGCTCAGATGTCCATGGTAGAACTGATATTATGTCATAGTTAATTGTGATTTGTATTACATTGGTACTGCACACATATAAACATGCGCAAACATCCACATTGCACAGTCGTTGTGGGCAAAATGCCACCATTACTGTACATGTCCATCATTGCGTATCACTACTTGCATTAGCTTCTCCCCTGTGCTACCTATGTATGTGGCTATCTGTTGACATCCTTACCACCGGTATGCAATAATGTGCAACTGTTACACTATGGTACTTACTATGGGTGTAGATAACAATTCAGGACAGTCATACAGTTACTGCATCAGGCATGCTGGGATATACACACAGTCATATCAGCACATTGTACTGTTACCAACATGATACTAGTAATACACTTCTATGTAGTCACCCTGTGCATCAGCAACGTGTTTACCTGTTCCTGCACTGATGTTGGAGATTGCAGGAGGTGGCACAGTTTCATCATATGCACAGGGTGTGAATTAGGTATGCCTGAGTCTGCCACTGATACCACCAATTGACATGTGTGTGTATGTGTGTTGGTGAGGGATAGCAGTACAGGGTGGGGCACTGTTGGTGCAGTGTGTGCATGTATGTGGTAGCCCTAGGTGTTAACATTTTGCATGTGTGTATGCATGCACACAGTTCCACCTCATGGCTGCCATATACTGGAGTTTGTGGACAGCCGCAGACTGCACCTGGCAGGTCATACAGATCAGAGTCTGTGGGCACGGACGCGGTACCTGTGCCTGGCAGGCATGCTACGGACCGTATCCGGTACTAAGCCAGACTGGGTACTGTCATCAGAAGCAGGAGTGTGTTGACTGGACACAGGTCCCTGTTGGGACTGTCCAGAGCCACGTGCACATGGTCTCCTGGGGCGGTCCGATGTCAGCACAAACCCAGCATTACTGGGGCTGCTGCTGGCACTATGGGGGCATCCGCGGGCCTGTTGTCAACCACGCCGACTGCCAGCTGCTGCTGATGCTGGCATACGGCCACGTCAATGCCGCAACCGTCCACCATTGCCCTGGCTCATGGACATGTGGTTGTGGAACTGCTGTAATATGTCCCCACAACATCTGTCTATGACATCAGTGAAATTACGGATAGCATCTGTGATGTCACGCATACTGTCAGTCATGGCTGTGCGACATGCTCTCAGCTCCCTCAGACCCTGTCTGGTGTACCTTTCCATACGTGACTGTGCCTGCATGACAGCCCAACACATAGCTGAGGTTGACAGACCTCTTTGGGCACGTCTGCCAGAGGCAGTACACCCACGGATGCTCCCACGAGAACCCATGGGCAACTGTCTGTGTGGTACCATCGCAGGACCCTGCCCATGGCTGCTGTGTGGGGAAGCATGTGCCACAGATACCATATTACCCTGGTCAATGCCCACTGTATCCTGACCATCACCTAGGGACAATGGTGACATAGGATGTACTGGCAGGATGACTGTGCACAATGATGGGGTTGACAGCTGTGTACTGTCAATTGGCTGACCAATGACAGACCCTGACACACCTTCCTGTGCCATTACACAGATATCATCATTATCAGTACCTGTGGCACCAGATTTAGGTTCCCTGCTGCAGGACACCAGAGCAGCACCAGAACCTGTGGGAGGAAGACAGGAAACACAGTTTACAATGTCTACACAATGTTACCAGTGATGCACTAATGCACACATGCACACATGCACACATGGACACATGCACACATGCACACGTGGACAGAGGCACACATGCACACATGCACACATGCACACGTGGACACAGGCACACATGCACACATGCACACATGCACACGTGGACACAGGCACACATGCACACATGCACACATGGACACAGGCACACATGCACACATGCACACATGTACACCCCGCAGTAAACACGCAGAGCACTACTGAGTTACACTAGTATTACTAGCACTATCAGGACTATTATAGGTATTGTTAAAACACACTCACCTGCATGGATGGGCTGCCTTGCTGTAACACCGGAGGGATCTGCAGAAATTAGGGGATTAATGTCAGTGGGCACAACTGTGCCATTGATACTGCGTATGATACAGTGCAGTAGTACACCAGTTGCCTTTCACATGTCAGCTGCCGATATTGTCAATATCACACCTGCACAATTACATACTATGTTGACAGCTACATACCACGGACACACCTTACACATGCATAAACTAACAGTGTACAGAACAGTCAAGTGTACATATGGCATATTACCTGCATGCTCCATGTCGTGTTGCTGTGTGGATCCAGCCTCCATCATAATGCAGGTGTGTTGCTGTTGATGTTCCTGGGCTGGAGCCACAACACTTAGGAGTAGCCCCTCCAGTCTGGTGAGGGGGGGATGTGTGGCCACCCCACCTCCTGTGGCAACCTGTTGCCTGTGGATATCCGACGCACGCTGACAGACATTTCTGATTAAATCACTGCAGTGATGTCGTACCTGCTTATATGTCCTATTATGCGTGCCAATGTCATTTACCCTACGGCACGGTCTTTCCACAGTGCAGTCCTCTCCTGCTGATTCTGGCTGGTGCGGGAAAACAGTATGTGATAATCCCGCACCAGGCTCTGGTGTATCTCTTCATCTTCTGCAGCAGAGTAGGCAGGATTTCGCTGATGCGCCATGTCCCTGGAAGAGAACACAAACAGGATATCAGCAGACTATGTCAGCAATATATGGCACACATACTATACATGATACTCAACTGTAGTGATATACTACTACTCCCATATGTAGCACGTGTGTGTCTCTTGGTCGATACACAAGTACATGGCCAGATATCAGTGCTCAGCCAACACCTGTGCAACAATACCTGCCACATTCCATACAACATAGTAGCATGCCCCATCGGTCAGCACACTGAGACAGGTCCAATGCACAACCTCACTCTGGGGGTTCATACCAAGGTACTGTATGTGGAAAGCCATTCACTAGTGTAATCTGGACACAAATTACTCGGCCTGGATATACATATCCCACCACCACCGCCACCACCACCAGCACAGTAGACTACTTTGATATATATGTGATTAGACATATATTCACTTGTTAGGACTGACATGGTATCCATGCAGCCCACTGGGCCAGTGGAAGCCACAACCCACACTGCTGACCCCTTTGCGAATGCTTCCCACGGACATCCCAAAGAATGCATGGAACATGCACACACATTTCTAACCCAGACCCTATGCACAAAGGTTAGGCATCCTGTCTGGTGGACCCCAGCCAAAGGCAGATTGTATAATGATAGAAGGAGGCTACTGCAGGACAGAGCAGATTCACATAAAGGGAAGGCATCTGTGGTCAGCACTGGTAATAAGCTACAGTCTCTCATAACAACATCCACGGCCTACTCTGGGAGGGAAATGGCCATGAACACTATAGATAACCACAAGGCCTTCTTCAGTTATGTTAGACATATGGACCAGATGCCTCAGATATTGGCAACATTCTGGCAGACAGGTTCAGTGCACGTATCCCCCCTCCTTCTCCCCCACACTTAGAAATACTTATCACAGCTGAATGTAACCTCCCTATCATCTCAGATGTCCAGGTGAGGGCCACATTCAGCAAAGCAGAACACACAGCATCAATGTGATCTGATGGTATGCCTGGATGTGTGCTACGTGAACTCCAAGAGGAGATACAACTGCATATAAGACTGATATTTAACCTTGGCCGTACTACGGGATATGTACCTGAACACTGGCATACAGCAACAGTGGTCCCACTCCACTAAGGAGGCACCTCTACTGACCCTGGGAACTACCGTCCCATAAGCTTAACTGGCCTGGTCTGCAAAGCTATGGAATGATTCATTATGGGATGCATATACAGCAATATTGGGTACCTGCAGACACTTGATCCCACCCAGTTTGCCTTTGTGATGGGTTGATCCTGCCTTTTGAACCTGGTTGACCTTTCAAAACAGTCACTACAGCCATTGATGAGGGCAACGCAGTCCATACAGCCTACCTGGACTTGCCTAAGGCCTTCAACACAGTACTCCACTCAGGCATCATAGACAAGCTCATTAGCTTACATGTTACTACATATGTCACATGATGGGTTGTACACTGGTTGACATACAGAATCCATAATATCGATATTGCGGGAGCCATGTCAGACTCAATGCCAGTCACATGTGGTATCCCACAGGGCTCCGTCCTAGGACCCCTCTTGTTTGGCATTTACTTCTCAGATGTGAAAGCAAACATGTGCGGGTTGTGGATGACAAGGTTCTCAGATGACTGCGAACTAAGCGCCATAGTCATTACACCAGCTGACACACACATCCTACAGACAGGCCTCACTGAAACGGACAACTGGTGCCAGGATCATGGCCTAACACTGAATGACATGTAATGTATAGTCATCCCCTTTGGGTGAAACTATGTGCACACAACTTATCACATGGACATACCTATAGATACAGACCAATGACACATATGGAGGGTTCACAGTATGTAGACTATTAACTTGTTACTTTACATTACCTGTGTTTGTTGCAGCTGGTTGCGTTACCATTACTATAGCTTCCTGCTGCTGCTAACTCAGCTTGATACTGACACTGATGACAGTTTCAACTTAGTTTGTGTAATGTGTGTTTTTGTTTGTGTTCTTATTTTCTTTTTTTTTTTTTTTCTTTCTCTCTCTCTCTCTCTCTGTCTGCCTCCAGATGGTGCAATGAAAGTATTGCATGTGTGGAGTGGGAGTACAGGATGCTTTTGTAGGTATCTGGATAAGTCCATGTGATGGCCTCTGCACCAATTGTAAGCCAGCATTTGCTAATTGCATGCAGCCAGTTGTGTACTGATTGCAGTTCTCACTGTGATTTCAGGACAGTGCTATAAAAGGGTATGTGAGAGAGGCATTGCCCTTTCAGATTGTAAGGGTGGGGACCATGCTGGTATGCTGTGGACACTGTTCTGTGAGTGTAAAGGTTAGTATCTCTCTCATTATTCAGGCTGTGTTGTAGATTCACATTTCTCCATTCCTCTCTCCTGTTTCCTGTACTAAGTGTGTATGCACACTGACACCTACAACTATATATATATATATATATATATATATATATATATATATATATATATATGTGTAAATATACATACATTTATATATGTACATTAACTGACATTATTACCTACTAGCTACCAACTAGCATGGTTGTTTCTGTTCACACACTACTATTATAGAAATCCACTAGATTTGACAGTAAGTATACATGACATGCTTTGTGTACTACACATCCTATATTCCCTTTACATTAATTCCTACTATTACATGATATATTTATTTTAGCACAATGTTCTTCTGTAACAGTCATGGCTTAGTGGTAAGTCATGCAGACTACTGTTTCCAAGGTCCTGGGTTCGGGACTGACAGTGGGATTTTATTTTGCTTTTGAACTGACTACAGGACCTGTCAATCAGAGTGACTAAGGCACTTTTAAGCAGTTGTAACCAGGTTAGTGCTGGTTTGCCCGGAGCTCCCGCATGCGCACTGGCGCTCAGCTCCATGCACACCCGCTTACAACCGCTTAACAGTGCTTACTCTGGCACACATACGTGCTATTTTCTTTGAAAGAAATGAAAATGGGGAGACAGGAAAGTGATGAAAAAGGGGTCACAAAGAGGGTAAGACAGTAGGGAAACAAGCTTGGGTTTTGCAGGAGGGATGTAGGTAAGGCCCATAGCTGCCCATTTCTTCATCAACAACAGCTGTGCATATGTTTGTAATTTGGTGTGACATTTGAAACCTTCCACCCCTGAGAGAGGTGTCAGGACAACAATAATACTTGTTGTACAGCCAATTGTTTTTCCAACTTGGATTTACACTGTGTTTTAGCCTCATTGTCTGTTGCTTCTGCATATTGTTCTCAGCTGTTTCCAATTGTAATTGATAGTTTCCATGTCCAGCAGACATGTGTGCAGAATGGGCAGCTATGTATGGGGCGTAATTTTTTGTGGGTACAGAGTGCCCTTTTTTTTTCAGGTGAGCGTGGTATGTCAGGTAAAGGAAGTCGGTATAGCTGGGGAGGTAGGTTGGGTAGGTCAACAGACAAGACAAACAAGACGCATACAGGGGCAGTGTATGACACGTGTGTGGGGGGGGTTACACAATTGACAGGGACAGATGTTTGGATATCCAGAGCCCATGAGCCCACAGATGGCAACAGTGGAACTGATATCCCCACCCATGGGCAGTTGCCACTATTCCTTCACTGCCCAGGACGGGGCTGTGCTGGGGGCTGTGTAGGCTGGGCAACAGGCATGCCCGTAAGTTGTGCCACCTGTGCCTCAAACTGGTGTAGGGGCTCAAGAACAGAGTCACGGATCTCCCTATGCACCACAGTCCGGACGCTATGGAGGGTGAGTGGTGGTTCTCCTCTGGCCACACTTGCAGAGGGGGGATGGGCCCCATCCCCTGCAGCGCTTCAACCTGCAGGTGGCACAGGGCCACCGGAGGGGGGTTCAGACTGGGCACTAGTGCCAGGTGCACTCGCCAGCTGAGGTGGGAGAGGTGGGTCCGCTGGAACCCGCCTTCCCTGTCATCCTATGTTTTGCATTATGTCATGACAGTTTGGGTTAGTAACATACAATACCATTCGCAATTAGTTGTAACAGCATGCATTAGTATTCCCATTAACCAAACACCCAGATATTCACACCATTGAACAGCGAGCATAACACATGCATAATTTGAACAACAATACACAGTCCAACAACATGCAGGGTTGATTGATGGCAACAGGCCATCAGGTTTGGATGTATGAACAGGGCAGATGCATCAACGTACATGCAAATATTTATGACCCAAAAGGACAAATGTCCAGGGGTGTTAATTGTGATTGCACATACCAATTTCACGTGGAATGGATTATATGTGGTTATAGGGTGGGGTGAAGAAAATATTATTAACACCTTCGAATATCAATACATATGCTGTACATTTCTAATAGCTGCAGATATATACACACTACTGTTCTAACTACAGTTTCCTATATGATAACTACTTCAAGTTGGTGATAGGACTGTTACTGCTACATCAATATACATTTTATTGTTATTCATACACATTCATATCTGGCTTTGTTCAGCTACATCATCCTGCTACATTTGCTTTATATAGCTATAGACAACTGTGGATGTTTGGTATTTCAGACAATCATACTATCTGAATATTGCAGACTGAGAGCAACATATCCAGATTTTGGTTTACACATTCCAGCTGCAGCAACACTTTGAACACATTTCGCAGTTTGGTTCTGCTTGTCACATTCATTTCATTCTGTACTGACTGCAGAATACTTTATTCAGGGGTTATTAATACTTTATTGGTGGATTCATAACTCTTTCTCACACTCTCTCACTTGTTTTCATTTTACTATTCAGGATGGTACTTACTTCTAGGCTTTATTGACATGTTTTACCTGTAGTTATTACAATCCTTTCCAGCAGTCTCACTTCTGTCATGTTTCAGTAGTTCAACAATGATATATTTCACACATGTGATTTGCTCATCTTCTGCAGCTGTACTTTTCAGCCTGCTGCAGGTTGTGTACTATTATATTACAGGTGGGGCATCTTTATTTCAGACTTTATTTCAGACATTTTCATTTTTCTGTTTGTATTACAGACTGCAACACACTTTTGTAATCAAGCAATACTTGCAAACACTCTTACACTGTTACTTGCACATTTTATTACTTAGTGACTACACTGCACTCTTTTGCTAACTGTCATACTTTTGTATTTCTTTACAGTTACTCGGAGAGGATTACTGACCTGCCTGGTGGCGCAACCGCACCAGCCTATCGCCATAGGCTCTGCGGTTCACAGAACGGACACCTGCAGCTGTAATATAAATGAAGTAATATTGGAATACACATCTCCATAATATCAGCTAGTTTAATTTCTTACATACATAATTAAATGTAACTTACTCAGTAGTGGGGCGTTGGGAATTTGCCGGGCCTCCTGGATCCAAAGGTTCAATTGGTCCTGCTTACGTCTCTTCAGGTCCGCATGGTGGTGATGGACCTGCTCACCAGTCCTTGGAATCCCTGTGGCACTGGTGAGATCATGAGCCAACCAGTCCCACGCCTCAGCCCTATATGCTCCCCACAGGACCTGGCCCTGCATGAGTTGGGCCTCATGATTGTGGACTAGGAGCCTGACCATATATCTGGACTCCTCAACGCCCCACCTCTGTGCTCAAAAGCATTTACCCTCACCTACTCCTGACATTCTGGCTGCAAGTTAGTTCTACAATTGTTTATGCTGTGTATTCCCACCTATGGGGCTTATATATGCCGTTTTTCCCGCACTTATCTGTGAGTGGCCATTTTGGAATTGTATCAACTTCACAAAACCTGCTTTGTCATGCTCCACTTTCTATTCATTCCTATATATTTGCTATTACTGCATTTCTAAGTACAGCTGTCATGGCTTAGTGGTTCAGTACCTTGACTATGGTGCATGGTATCCTGAGTTCAAACCTGACCACTACTTTTTATGTTTTATGACTGTCTAGACAGGCTAGGGGGTGTGCCTGTGTAAAGGCAGTTTTGTTACAGCTTGCTCAACGTTGCCTGTCGGTTAGCCTGTTGGCGCGGTGCGCAGCTCCGCACAAACAGGTTACGCTAGTTTACACTTCATTTGGCTGTCAGCACGCATATTACGCTCAGCTCAGCCAGGGGCACACAGTTTCAGCATGTTAAACCACTGCTCACCTACGGGCACTCATTTTACACCTGTTAAACCACTGCTCACCTATGGGCAGATGCACTCACCTTGTTAAACTGTAGCTCAGCTATAGGCACATCTGGCATTTTTTATTATTTTGTTATCTCACATTTCTTCAAAATAAATGGCCTATTTCATTACATTTTACATAAAATATAATTTTATATGTGTACATATATGTCAGGGACTTGTTTCGTGCTTATTTTACTAAACATAAAAATTGATGTTGTGGGGGTTCAAACCATGACTGCCTGCTCTTCAGCCAACGTCTCTACCGCTACGCTATTGCTTTTTGGCTTACTTTGCATATTTAGTTCTTATATGCTTTTCCACTGACTGCTAACTGTGGCTAAGCGCCGGGCACACCCGCGTAAACGAGTGCACTCATGAGCAAACATCTTTACAATTTAAAAAAAATATATAACATGTTCATTTATATATTTTATGTTCATAGTCTGTGGGGGCATGTGTTGTGTTGTGTTTATTCACATTTCCATGGACTCTGTCATGGGTGTTTACTTTGGGCACTTTTACTCTTCTGGGGGCGTGTCCGCTTGCAGGGCTCGGCCTACGGACACGCCCCTACTGTCTTCCACGGACCGTGTTAGCCTTAGGTGTGATTCAGCATGCCCTCATGCATATGCATGACATGCTGATGTCACACCGTTTAACTGCAGCCTCCGTGTAAGCCTTGTATCTCTTACACGGAGGCTTCGTGAATCCTGCCCAATGTCTATTTATGTAGTATAAATGCATAGTTATGCAAATCAAAATCAGATTAAAGGAAAAATGCTAAAATAATTAACTATAGTTTATAGAGTATAAAATGTGAGCTCAGACCTGCCTAAACAAGATGAATAGTTACAGGAAATGTTGAAAAAATAAGATAAACAAGACTGATTGCCAGACAAGTAGCTTGAGTTTTTCTAAAGCATTATTGTTATTAAAACAGAATTGTTAAAATGTTCACATGCAACACTATTTGGTAATTGTAATAAAATGTCACAATTGTGCATAGATGTCACTTATAATCTGTTTGCAAGTAAATGTTATCAAGTACAGCCAGCAAATGGGCTATAGTATACATACAGTTCAAATCAATTGTGCAGGAGGGTGAAAATATCTACTAGTGGTAATAAACAGCAAAAGCTTTATAAAAATGATCAAATCAGACAGGGGTCTATAGTTTGGTAGCCTAATAAAGCAAATGTATAACCAAAGTGTTGGGCTGACATACAATCTATTCTCACAGCATAAAGTAGATAACCAATACTGCAGTACTACAGGGGAGATGTACTCTCTCAGTTTTACACTGACTGTATAAGCAGTACTGCACAAGGGTCTAAAATAAAGCTACAGAAAAAATAAACAATAAGGGTCTGAAATAGAGCTACAGGAAAAAAATAATATTTCATTCCTTCTTGACAATACTCTTTTAGGGGGGAGGGAAAAAACAGGTATTAGTGCATAAGAAACACTGGTAAACAGATTAAATCTGAAAGTCCAAGATATTGTATGCTAGTTATTATTGTACTGTTTAGTATTAAATTGTATTTGCAACATGCTAAACTGCAAAGCTATACACAATATGATTTAAAATTGCTTTATTAAAGCTATACAAGACAGAATAAAGATATGCCAAATGCATAAATGTTTCTAATAGCAAGAATGGTCACTATTTTTAATATTTTTTTGGCAAAACAATGTTGGTATAAAAAAGCATGAATGTTTCTAATTGCTGAGTATGTAGTTTAAAATAACAGGACATAAGTATTTAGTGTGAATTCCACTAGATACTTCTAAAGAGACATAAGAATTTTCTAAAATTGTGCTTGATATTAATGTTATTAAATTTGTAAGATTAGACTAAATGTACTTTATAGTCTTTGTATGTACAAATGCAGAAAATGTCAGTACAAATGACAGTATTTGTATGTACAAATACAGAAGAATTCATTACAAATTAAATTAATGTCTAGTAATGAATATGTGTGAAAAACCATGTTTTAAAAAATGGGTCCTGGGTACCTAGTAGATTGAAATGCATGAATAGCAAACAGTCTGTGTAACTACATACTGTACATGATACATTATAATAAGTTTAAAAGTAATTTGTCAAGTTGTAATATCACTGGTTTTACCAGAGTTAGAGGAAAATTATATTAAAATATTGTACTCATACAGCTAATGGACTAATATGTACATAGCATTCTTTAGTGTATAAATCATGTTTTTTTTAAATCCTCAAGTATTAAATATACTGAAATAATAGCATTCAAATCTAAGCCCAGTTCAGTAGTTTATGTTCACTTCACTGTCAACCAAGATGTTAATGGGCAGTTCAGAGACATGTCCACAATGTATATTTGCAGCAGTGTATAAATGCTTGCAGTAGCACATAGTTCTTGTCTCTTATAGTTAATTCAGCAGTTGCAAAGAGTTAATAAAAGAGTTCTAAATCATAAATGAAATTCTGTGATTGCAAAAGAATAAATTAATCAAGTTAAATAAATAAAACTAAAGCAGACACAGCTCATAACTAATAAAATATTTTCACAGAATGGTCTGCAAAAGAAAAAGTTGTTAAATACATTCAGTTTTGGTAGTAATACATGTTTTCATTGTATTAACTATGTAAAATTGCATTTTGACTTGTATAAAAAAAAGACTAAAGGTTTTGTTTCTTAATGTTTAAAAACAGAGGGAATTGTTAGATATGAATATTAGGCTGAAATTAATTCTTTTGTAAATATGCTGAAAGAATAAGTTTGCTTGAATATATGTATAGAGTTTAAAATGTGCATTCATACTATATGTATAACAGACAGGCTTCTCTTCACAGCATCAAAAAGAAAATGCCTAACAAAGCAATATTGGAAAGCAAGCATTACATGATTTTCTCATGTTTGCAGAACAAATATCTATTAACAGACATCCTTTTTTATAAATTCAGCAATGCGTGATGTTTTTCCAGTAGGAAGAGAACAGATGTTTCCTTTCATTCTTCTGTTATTCTGATTGCATGCATTTGTGCATTTTCACATCAGCAGAACTGCTGACAGGACAATAGATGTGACTTCCCACAGAAGGCCAGAAAAACATACCAAGAGGAAATATGTGCATGACTAGCTCTCTATATAGCATTTGTAGTAATTCAGTTATGTGAGAGAAGGACAGAGAGAGGTATTTTGTAGAAGTCATTATTCATATCTGTAATGAAAGAAAACTTTGTAAATATATGCTACAATCTGACAGAAATAGTATGTGTCATTTGTTATAAAATAAGTTATCTGTAACTGTGCTTATAGCTGCAAAATATATTTCTTTATCAGTGTGCAATTTGAAAGGCATGGTACTTTAAACAACAGACTACAGATGGAGTCATGCAAAGCTCTGTGTCTCTGATTCAGCAGTAAGCAGCCAGCAAGACTGTATGTCTTAAAAAGTCTTTGGATCCAGAACAGCATAGGAGCAGAGCACGCAAATTAAAATAAAATTTTCAGCATTATATATAAACAATATAGAAGGACATACTTTAACTTTTTCCCAGACATTATTAAATTGCCATCAACAGAGACAGTAGCAGGGACCATGGCAAAATGACAAATGAATGTTGAGGATCCCAGAAGTAAGGATCATAGGGAAGTGAGCATGTGTATACCTCAAAACAAATGTAATTAGTACTAGTGCCTTTGTTTGTTTTATACTTAAATAATAACATGCATTAGATGTGGTTTGGTGCACAAAATCAGTGATAAAATACTTCACAACACCAAATATAAATACTTTCTGTCCACTAAAAAGTGACATGTATCCTTGGACAGGTGTGGTACATTATGAGAACAATTCCATTTATATTATTATATTAATTTTTTTTTGGTGGCATTGGTGGTAGCTCTACCCCTCTGACTGTACTTCAATGACACAATGCGTTAGGTGCTACCATTTGTCTTTCCATCTGTTTCTGGTAATTTTACAACATGAGATACATTAAAATGCCCTTGATTTTTATAAAGATCGATATCTTAAGAACATTTTATTTAAATTGGGAGTTCGGCAGCACAACAAATGTTTGGGCAGCCTAACATCTGATAATGTTGATGTAGTTTCAGGAAGCAAAGGAAGTTCTAGGGAAGGGAATATGAATGTTTGGATATTTCAGGTAGGGATGCACAATGGGAAGTTAGGTGCTAGAAGTTCAGGCCTTCTGTAAAAAAAGAAGAGATAATAGTCATTAATGGTTCATTTTAGAACACATTGATATTTATTTATGTTTTTGAAAAGGGTGACCCACGGTGGTGCAGCGGTTAGCGTTGCTGCCTCACAGCAAGAGGTTCTCTGGTTCGATCCTCGGCTGGGGTGCCCTCTGCGTGAAGTATGCATGTCCTCCCTGTGGCCGTGTGGATTTCCTCCGGGTGCTCCGGTTTCCTCCCACATCCCAAAGACATGCTGTAAGTAGATTGGACACTCTAAATTGGCCCTAGGTGTGAGTGTGTGCATGTGTGTGCCTTCTGTGGAAGGTTGGGCGCCGGGCTGGCAACTCGACACCATAAAACTCCACTGCCAATCATGAGCTGACAGGTGATCCACTGTGGCAACCCCTAACCAGGAAAAGCTGAAGGAAGAGAAGGGTAGCCTCTTGTTCAATAAAAAATGCAATGTTGCCATCAACATGATGTTACTAAGCTGTGTAGTACAGATAACAGAGAAAATTTTATGTGAATGGATGATGGTATGAACTGATATTCTTTTGTATTTTTTTTAAATCTCAGCTGAAATATGATATCCTGATAGAAAGTACAGTAGTATAAAATCTTACCATAACAGTAGATGTTCTTGCCTTCACAGCTGCAGTATTCTTAACCAATGGGATTCCCTACCATGAAGCCTGACATCCGGCCAGCCTACCAAAGATTACTGTTGCTTTAAGGTATGCAGAACATCACCCTTATGCATCTCGCGTAGCATGGGGTATAAAGATGATGTTCAGGCATACCATCCTCAGAACTGATTGCCCCAGTAGGAATACCAGCCCAATGAAACCCAAAGGGTAACCTGTACATCTAGGAAGGTAAAGGAGTAGGGGGGTGGAGGCAGAGAGTGAATACTGCAGCAGTGAAGGCAAGGACATCTACTATTATGGTAAGATTTTACACAACTGTACTATGTCCTTATATTCACTGCTGCAGTATTCATTACAAATCGGAGAGTGACAAAGCTCAAGAAGAAACTTGGGAGGAGGAAGAAGCAGTAGAGCCCTCTAAGAAGCCATGAAGAATGTCCATAGCAAAACCAGCTGTAGCTCTGGAGATACCATCTAACTTTTAGTGTTTGGTAAATGTATGCACAGAAGTCAAGGCAGCTGCTTCAAGAATAGAATTAGTGTTTAAGCACTTGAAAAAAGCACCAGAAGAAGCCACAGCTCTAGTAGAATGAGCCTTTACAGAAGAAGGAACGCTCTTGCCATGAAAAGTGTAGCAAAAATAAATAGCTTTTGAAATCCAAGAAGAAATAGTTTGCTTAGATACAGCTAATCCTAAAGACCTAGGATGAAAAGAAATAAATAACTGATCAGATTTTCTAATAGCCTTTGTCTTATACAAACAAACCCTGAGTTGCCTATACACGTCCAAAGTATGCAGCACCCTCTCACTGGGAGATTGGGGGGGAGTAGGCAAATTAATAGACTGATTAAGTAACAACTCATTAACCACCTTAGGCATAAAAGAAGGATTAGTATGCAAGGACACGCTGTCCTCATGAAATATCAAAAAAGGAGGACAGGTCATAAGGGCTTGCAACTCAGACACCCATCTTGCAGAAGTAAAAGCTAATAAAATAACAGTCTTCCAAGAATAATGTTGCAAGGAAGCTGAAACAGCAGGCTCAAAAGGAGCCTGAGACAACTTCTTCAAAACAAAATTAAGATTCCAGGGAGGAGGAATAGAATTCTTGGTAGGTCTAATTTTTAGGCTGCCTTTTAGAAATTGTTTGGCCTCAAATGTAGAAGCTAAAGGAGGCAGTAAAGGCAGACAAGCAGAAATAACTGAGCCTTAATAGTAGAATAGGCCAAATCAGCATTGAGCAACTCAGACAAATGAGAGAGAACCAAAGGAACTTCCACAGTAAGTGGGTCCAGGTTATGAGAGAGACACCAAATAGAAAACCTCTTCCAACTGGATAAGCAGGATTTCCTAGTAGTAGGTTTAATGCTCTCCTGAAGGACCTGCAGCACATCCTCAGAAAAACAGTGTCTATGAGGAATCAAAACCCTATCACTCAGTGTCAGTTGAAGCTTGGACAGGTGGGGATGGATGAGAGGTCTCTTGTCTTGTGTGAGTAGATCCAGCCTGTGAGGTAACTTGTGATGACTGCCCTTGGCTAAATGCAGAATTAGAAGGAACCAGTGCTCTCACTGCCAATTGGGAGTCACCAACAAGAGTTTGGGAGTATCCTGTTGAATCTTGAACAGGACTTTCGGAATGAGAGGAAGGGGAGGGAATGCATAAAGAAACATCCCTTTCCAAGAAAATAAGAGTGTCCACCATCCACACCAGAGGTCCTGGGGCTCTGGCACAAAGCACAGGATGTTGTCTGTTCAGAGGGGAGGCAAATAGATCTACTTGAGGAGTAACCCACTGGTGGACAATGTCCAGAAACACATCCCTGTGAAGCATCTATTCGTGAGATTGAGTTAAGAACCTGCTCTCTGACTGGAAGGGATATAAACTGCCTGAAGAGTCACCTGATACGTGACAGCAAGATCTCATACCAGAAGTGTCAGCCAACAAAGAAGATAATATCTTGATATACCACATCACTGTCGTATTGTCTGTGAATACCTATAAAGGCCTCTGAGAGAAAAGAGGATGAAAGGCCTGAAGAGCCAGCATAAGAGCTCTCATCTCTTTGACATGTATGTGCTCCTTCTGCTGACAAGTCAACTAGACCCCCTGTACCTTTAGGGAGCCAAAAGCTGCTCTCCATCACACGCCTTAAGCATCTGTGAAGAGTTCCTGAGAGGGAGGAGGGGGATGAAAAGGGAGCCCCGGATTCAAAGACAAATGCTGATCCCACCAGTGAAATTCCTTCTGGAGACAAGGTAGAAGAGGCACTACAAAGTCTAGAGGATGTGCATGTTGAAGGCAAACTGACTTCAGAAATCACTGGAACTTCCCCATATGGAGTTTGGCCAGAGGAAGCATTGAAAAGGTGGATGCCATGAAACCACAAACTCTCAGAAACTCCCAAGCTAAAATGGAGGCCAGAGGAAGAAGAGTTTGACATTAAGAAATGAGAGCTAAGGCCTTTGAAGGAGGCAGGGATGCAAGCATTGGAACCGTCTGAATCCTACAACCCAGAAAGACATGATCCAAAGAAGGAGTCAGAGAAGACTTTTTGAAATTTATTTTGAACCTCAGGCTCTGAACAGGGACGTCGGGAGGCATGCGCACTGTACTGATTTCAGTACAACTTATTTAGAAGAGGGGGTAGCTTTTTTAATTAAAAAAAAAACAGCGCGGCTGCTTTAAGTTACATTTACATATCAGACAGTCAGAATTGAGCTAACATACCAGCCAGTTGGAATTACATCATCACGTCATGTCTGGCTGGCTGGCTGCGAGCGGGAAATGTGCATAGCTAATCGCAAATGGATTAATGTTGTGGAAGGTGAATGGATTATCAGGTAAGGGGTTCTTGTGTGTGAGCGGGAAATGTGCATAGCTAATCACAAATGGATTATCATTAAGGGATTAACAGGTAAGTGAGTGTGTGTGTGTGTGTGTGTGTGTGTGTGTGTGTGTGTGTGTGTGTGTGTGTGTGTGTGTGTGTGTGTGTGTGTGTGTGTGTGTGTGTGTGTGTGTGTGTAAAGATGTATTCAATTTTAATTACAATATAAGGCCTTCAGCAGCAAGCCAGAGTAAGTACTTGGCAGACAGAGAAGTCAATGCTACTACAAATGGCAAAAAAAGTGGCTGTACTGAGTATACGTTTTTATTATCTTATTTGAAAAAATGTTTTTTTTCTGCCTATTTTTCAAAGAAGAAAACACTTTTCACAATATGTTGTAATTATGCTTTCAAGTTAATGTGGTTCATTATGACAATTCCATCATATGATGTTAAAATTCCCTTTGCATGCCGTTAAAGGAAAACTCCACAGCTTAACTCAAACATGTATGTTTTTCATTATATCTTTATTTTCTCAGTCATTTTAATGCATTAAAATAATTCTAGGTTCTTTTTTTATATGTTTTCCACAATGTGGCTGTCATGGGACCTGACATATTAATGAGATCATGTTTGAGTGTTTTCTTTTCTCCTTCCCAGAATCCATTTCAAGCCTTTTTGTATTGGTCATGCTAAACATATGGAAGTGATGATGTTTTCCTATCCCACTGAAATACAATATCAGCCATACCGCGCCAGTTCTTTACATAATTCTGGACATAGCCTAAAATAATGGGGGACAAAGGCACAAAAAATATGGACATATTTAAAATACTGCTCTTATAAACTTAGAAGGTTGCTAGAATCATATGATCTATGTTAGCATGTATTTTCTGAATAATATAAAGCATGAAACTTAAATGTACGTCATAATTTAGTGACTTCAATACTAAATGATTTGCCAGAAAAACATACATTTTATGAAAAACAGACCAAAAATATGAAGCACAAATCTGGACATTCTGTGAAAATCTGAAAAATTGAGAGTTATGATAGCAGCAGTGTGGAACACAAGTATCTTAAACATCTTCTGTAGCAGGTGTGCTGGTATTTTATCCCTGAATGATGATCATAAACATTCCTTTCAGAGCCATTTATAAGCTATTCAGAGTTATTTTACAACTCAAGCCAAAGAAAATATAAAGCTTCCAGGCTTTTGTAAAGATTGTCATCTCTAGTCTTATGCTATGAACACTGGCACACCCTGCCCAAGCTCTTCCTGAGGTGTCAGAGCTAGCATTGCAACCCAAGAACTGTTAACACTTCACAGATCTTGTTCTGCAGGCCACCAGTTTCTGCAACAGGAGAAATATTTTTTTTGTTATACTGAATGTTGGGGAAATGTACAGATTCCCCCATTATTGTTTTTGTTATTTGTCCGGGTTTTTTTGTGCTAAGGTGTGAAGTGAGAACTGAATTTGTATTCCCTCATTATTGGCTTTGTTTGTCCAGTTTTTTTGTGCTAAGAGATTGAGAGCTATCTAAATGATAGCCATTAAGTTTCAGTCTTCCTAGTTTTCAAACTGCTGATTTAGCATAGTGGTATGTTGCACTGACTGTAGTGCATATGGTTCTGGGTTTAAGACATGCATAGTGGTAACACAGCATTTTATTCTAGCAACTTTCCAAAATTATACAAGCAATGTTTAAAACGTGTCCCTGGTTTTTGGCCTTTTGCCCCCCCACCCCCAGTAAATGTTGGCTTTTTCCAGATTTCTTGTGCTGCAAAGTTCAGAGATACAGCTGAGTGTCAAGTACATTTTACAAGGAGCTGAGAGCTGCATGGGAACTACAGTTTAGTGCTGCTTATGCCAAGTCTGCTTGTACTGTTAATAGCGCAACAGGTAGTGTGCTTGTTTTTGATGCAGAAGGCTGTGGGTTCTTCTCCCACAGAAGGTAAATGCATTGCTGATACTGTACTGTGTTGTAAAGGGGGTGGACGCTGTAGTCCTTTTTGGCAAAGATATCTAGTAGTAACTATGAACCTGTTATCAGTTTGCCAACCATTCCCTATTGCAATATTACTAGCATATCATTTTTTTAATGCAACATAGGCAATTTTTTCCTCAAGGGCAACAGGCACTTTATTTGTAGATGAAACCATGAAATATAAAGTTGTTTGCTAGCAGCAGCCTCTTCATTAGTTACAGATTTCTTTAAAGTGGAATTATGTAGATGGCTTTTACTAGTTCAGAGATTGTGCAAATTTACTGATACTGGTAGACTGTAGAAGTTTGAGTAGACTTTTATGATGAAAATGTTCTGAATTGGGTTGTTTTGTCATTATTGGTGCATGCATTTTGTTTCATTGTTTACTGGAAAATGTTCAAAACAATAAATTTAAAACACTCTCTAACAACTATACTGATTTGTACAAGGAATATAATTTAATACAATCAGGAAGGTGTATCAAAGAGCACATGCATGTTTCATGTGCAAGGGGCCTGTAATTTGAAAACAGCCCAAAGTTCATCTTTATCTGCCACTGGCAAAATGTATTTTCTTTGAATGTGAGTTTCAATGCTGTTTCAATTAATGTGAATTTCAAGGGCAGAAAAGTTTTAATGCTAAGTCTAGTTTCATTGTGAGACTGCATTGCTTTGTTTAGCAGATATTTATTGGTGTTCATGCTGTAAAATGCAAAATAAAACTTTTCTGGCAAATCATTTAGGAATGAAGTCACTAAATAATGACACGTTAAGTTTCAGACATCATAATCTTCAGAAAAATGCATGCTAAAGCAAGACCTGTTATTCTATTAACTGTCTTATGTTTATACAAGATCAATTTTTAGTAACTGTTTGTATGTTCCCCCAATATATTTGGCCTTGTCCAGATTTCCTGCATTAAGAGGTTGAGAGGTATGTGCAAATAAATCGCTTTATAGAATTGGGAATATCCAAACCTCTCAACTGTCCCCAATTTTGGCTCAAAATGTTGCTCTCCCCCTAATAATCCCTCTGCAAAATAGCAATTTTGGAAGAAAACGTGGAGGGTTTACAATTATAAATAACTGTAATGATCAGAGTTATACATTACTTTTATTTCAGAAATGCATGTAGATTCTCTAATTTTGTCAGCTGCTCAAGTTAACAGTCCTCGTATTAAAATGGTGTCTCTTCTTTGACAGGTTCCCAGCTGTATTGTCTGGCAATTTTATATTTTTGCATTACATTTTTGGTCTGTTTTCATACAGTTGTGGTTTTCTGGCAAATTAGTGGCAAATCATTAAAGACTGAAGTTAGAAAATAATGGCAGACATTTGAGTTTCAGATTTCATACCCTTCAGAAAATCCGCACTAATGCAAGACCTACTACTATTCTATTATCTTTCTAAGTTTATAAGAGCAATATTTTAAAAAAATGTCCTTATTTTTGGGCCTTTGCCTCATTTTTATTTATGGGTTTGTTGCTCTAAGAGGTTGAGAGGTGTGTGTGTGTGTGTGTGTGTGTGTGTGTGTGTGTGTGTGTGTGTGTGTGTGCGTGTGTGTGTGTGGTCGGTAGGTAGGTAGCATACCTCACAACTGTCCAAATTTTGCAGAATGTCCAGATTTTTGCCCCATATTTTTTGTCTGTTCATCATACATTTTGTGATTTTCTAGAAAATCATTGAAGGCTGAAGTTGCTAAATAATGACAGACATTTGAGTTTCAGACTTCATGTCCTTTAGAAAAATTCATACTAGCACAAATCCTGTTATTTTAGCAACTTCCTCATACTAGCACAAATCCTGTTCTAGCAACTTTCTAAGTTCACAAGAGCATTATTTAATATATGTCCCTGTTTATTTTAGGCTTTGTCCATATTTCTTGCACTAAGAGGTAGGTAGGGGTGTGTGTGAATGAAACACCCTAGTTAGGGGTAGCAGGTAGTTAGTAGTTTACTCAAGCTCAAAACCTGTACCTTAGTTACAGAAAACAAAAGCTTGAATCCTCTACCCCAACTACCTTGCTGCATTTTTCAAAGAACTGACTTTCAGGTTCATTTTCAAGTCAAGGAACCAAGTTTGAGTGAATCTATATTGTATTACTGAAGAGGCATTACAGCGAATGCCTCTTCATCAGTACTAAAAGAGTGAACTGTGAATTACGAGAATTTCCGTAGCTTGGCTGGGGAGGGGGGTAGCAGTTTGAGAGCTGTGAGTACAAATTTGAAAATCCTAGCTACACCCCTGGTTCTGAAGAAGGGAAATAGCAAAATGCATATTTTGCAAAATGATCTCTGAAGAGGATGTCTGAATCAGCAGGTTATTCAAGTAAGGGAATATTTGGATCCCCTGAAGCATGCAAAAAGCAATTACAGGAGCGAGGCATTTCCTGAACACCCTTGGGGCAGTAGAAAGGCCAGAGGGCAAAGCAGAGAACTGAAAATGCCATGGATCAACAGAGAAATGCAAAACCTTCCTGAAACAAAGGGTGGATTGGAATATGGTGATAAGCATCCTTGATAACTAGAGACACCATATAGGCCTGAGAGTGCAAGAGAGGAAACAGAGTCTGAAGGGACAACATCCTAAAGAAAGGCACTTTCAAAAACATGTTTAGATGAGAGAGATCTATATTTGGCCTCCAAATGACCTATTTTCTGGGGACTAGAAACATTATTGAGTAAAACCCCTTCCACCTTCGGGACACAGGTACCTACTGAATAGTACCCCGAGCCAAGAGATTTCAAAAGACCCTCTTGGAAAAAAGGAAGTTGCTCCCAAGGAGGCTGAGGAATGCCCATAAAAGAAGGATGGGATTTCCACACCATGAAGTACCCCTGAGGAATAATTGACAGAACCCAAGTATCCTGAGTGATCTGAAGCCAAACTGGAGGAGAAAGGGAAAGACAAAGAAAAAGAGGCATGTGGCTAGGAAGAGATGAATAGTCACACAGCACCTGGTTTGTCAAGAAAGGAAGGCTTCTGAATCCCTGAAGTCTAAGTGGCCATAGCAGGAGGAGCCCATTTGCCACTCTTTTTTACCTTTAGTAGAATGCCGAGATTGCCTACCAACAAAGGCTGGCTTATTGGGGTAGTTTCTCTAAAATTTAGGCACAGGAGAAACCAACACATGTTTAAGTTCTTGTAAGGCCTTCCCCTTATTCTGAAGAGAGTTAAACAAACTAGCAGCAGCTTCCCTAAACAAAAGTTTATTATCCAGAAAGCATCCATCAACTTAGCCTTAATATCATCAGGTAAAGGTTGAAGCCTAAGCCAAGAATACCTCCTCATTATTGAGCCAAAAACAGCAGTCCTAAAAGAGGCATCTGCTGCATCATAGCTGCATTTAATAGAATGAAGAACCACTTGAGAGGAAGTCCCTAGCAAGGAAAGAGTAAAAGTACCCTCAGAGACTGAAAGATCAGAAATAAGCTGACAGGCCGCCTAAGGAAGGAGAACCAACACATATGTAGCCATATGGGTCTGATAATTAATAGCTCTAAAAGCTTGGGTAGCAGAAGTATAAACCTTCTTACCCAGCCTTACCATGGTTCTGCTGTCCTTGTCAGAAGGCAGTAACTTAGGCAAAGGAAGCAAATGAGAAGGCTTATCCGAAGTTACAGACACCACATAGTGGTCAGAAGAGGGACATGTATACAAAAAGCTACAATCCTCAGGCACCCTATAAAATCTATGCAGCTTCTTGAGAGCAGGGGGCAAAGAATCAGGGATCTTAGAGGCACTGGAAAAAGCATCCAACAAGGTAGCCAAAACAGGAGGTTTATGCGATTCCAACTGCAACCTCCTATGGATATCAGAGACCTGCAAACAATCCCACTTAAAAAATTCCAACATCCTAGAGACTGTGTCCCCAAAGGACATTTCCTCAAAAGGAGTATCAGGACTGTTAGATTCCTCTTCCTCTGACGCATAGTCCAAAGAAGGAATTTGAGTAGAATAAGTCAGGGATTCTTTATCAGAATTTGGCTCTTCTTCAGAAGAATCCTGTTCTCCAGGTCTTTTAAGGGAAGTAGAGGACCAGAGAGAAGCAGAAACAGAAACCACCTAACGAGGCTTTAATTACATTAAAGCAGTAAATAACCCCTGAGTAAAGGCCTGCCACTCACTTTGTGGATCCCTAGGAACAGAAAAAGCATGGCTAGTATGCATCTGCCCTATAAAACTAAAAAGGCTCTGACCAAGGATGGGATTCAATAACTGTAGAAGAAACTTCTTCCCTAACTAAAAATTGCGGAACCCCCTTAGGCCCCTCAGTAATAATCAAACTTGGTCCCCCCTGAACATCCAAAATGGACGCCTGCAAAGCCTTGTCATATGTGCTGCCAGCCGAAGCCTCACTGGCCTCCAACCCAGCTATGGCAGTGGAATCCAGCAACACAGCCGGGTGAACCCCTGGATTCAAAACAACCTCAGGAGAAACACCCAGCAGAGGCTGGACAGTGAGTGATTCCAGTCTTACCTCTTTCACCTTCTTCCATAAAAGCTGACCCTCAGGGTGGGAAGTTCCTTCCATTGTATCTTTACTGAGAAACTTAAGTCACTGGTTCTCAAGATACAAGGAAATGGAAGAAAGCCTACTATGAAGGGTTTTCAGAATGAATGCTTGACAAATCGAACAGGATGTATGGTCGTTAGAAGCTCCTGCACTGGCATTAACCTTTCCTGGATGACATTAACCCCAACAGCTTTTCCTAGTTAGGGGTCGCCACAGTGCAAAAGTGGGGAAAAGGTAGTGTGGATGGATGGATGGATGGATGGATGGATGGATGGATGGATTCATTCAGAAAGGTTGCCACAAAGTGCAAACTGCACATACACTTAAATTAATCTTTCTGAGTGACTAGAAACCACAACAAATGGCATAGGGATGTTCTTAAATACAGATTGTGTATCCTTAGTGTACCATTAGTGTAGGCATTATTGAATCTGGCCTATATTTTTCATGTTATTATATCTGCTAAGATAGTTCTCAGCCTTGTTACAAAACTCAGAATTAGCATTGCTACAAAACTTCATTAGGAAGAGAAAAATATGTCCTACATTTAAGAGAAACTCCAAAATGAGAGTTTATGATAAAGAAGTCATACCCTTTTGCTCAACATATATTGGACCATAACTTGCTGCAGTGTCCACATTACATTTAGCAATCCTCGATGAAAAAGTACAGATGTTAGTTTCCAAACCTTGTCTCTTTTTGTGAAAAAATTCTACAATTCATTTTAAAAACCTATATATTTTGTGTGTGTATATGTGCATGTGTAAATCTGTATGTATATAAGTGTGCAACTGCATACACGTGTTAGACATTTAAGGAGAAGGAATGCAAAAATCAATTAAAATGTCCAAATGAATCACAAAATTTAAAGGTATAAGCCATATAGTAATTGTTTTAAAAAATAGTTTCTTGTTTCAAAATGCTTCTTGCCACAGTGTTTAGTTATGTGGTTCACTGATCCATTTAGCAGATTTTGTTAACAGAAAACCACCTGGAAATGGCTGATTTTGCTGTCTGAACTAATTTCTTCTGGTGAATAGTACAGCTTGTGCTCAGAAATGTATATATTTGACCTCAAATGTATACCTGAATAAACACCCCAAAAGAACCCAAAAAGAAAAAGAAGCAGGATAGACCAAATAATACTGCTTCAAAGTAAAACGTTTGCACAGCAGGAGCCATTCCTTTTTCTTGAAACACAAGAGCTTGAAATGAGAAAATATGAAAACAATGCTACTTTCCTTTTTCTGTAGTACATAAGAAAAGAAAAGAAAAAGGCGTGTGTGCCATTTTTGGAAAAATGGGTTGGGAGATACATAACAATCATTAAGTGTATTCATGTCTTTGACAGAGAAAAGCATGATTTATTGATGGGAAGCATTGTACTGCTCTGTACCCAAAGCCCCCCAACAGTACTTTATTGCGTACAAAGGCTGCCTGCATCCCACTGAGGTCAGCAATCCGGTGGAACAAAATTTCCTGTGTCATCCCAAAATGTTCTATACTATAACATGGAGGCAGTCATTTAGACACGTGTATCACAGAGAATAATTTTGTGTGTGTGTGTGTGTGTGTGTGTGTGTGTGTGTGTGTGTGTGTGTGTGTGTGCACGTCTCTGTATACATGCACATGCATGTAAATAGAATTTATATCATTCATATGAAAACCATTAACATCAATGAACATATCATCAAATCCCAATCTATAAAAATCAATGAAACACCATTGAACAATCTAAATACCATCTGCCATATCTGCAGCTACCTTGATACACCCAACTTATATAACCCTTTCACAGCCTGATCCTACTACACAGCATTGCCCTCTCAGAGCAATAACTCTAACCTTAAAAGTCCACTCTCACTCCCTAAACATAAATTCTGTGATTGCTCCCCATCCCTAAATATACCCTCTTACTCCCTAAACCTAAATTTTCATATCAGTCCTAACCTGAAAACCCCCCTTCCTGTTCAATAAACCTAAATTCACTGATCTCTCTTTAACCCTAGCCCCCCAAACTTCCCTCCCTTTCCTTAAACCTAACTTTCCTGATTGCTCCATAAACCTAAGACTCTCCTTAAGCCTAAATTCCACAGTTAACAAGTTAGCAATGTAAGTAAATGGCACATTTCCATTCACTTACATCATTAACTGCATGCAACATACTGCTCAAAGCATCAGTTCAATCAGCAATACAGAAGCATTCAAGCAAATACAATTTGACAAAATGCTGCAAATCTTACCTTTAACAAAAGTGGATTTAATAAAATGAATGGAACTCTATAGATTTATAGATGTCTCTATGTCAGACGATCACAAAAAAATAAAAAAAAAAGAACAGTTGACAGACAGCACATTGAAGCATACCTAGCCAAACATCATTTGATTGAAAAATCACAACTCCTTAAGTAATAACAAGCAAAGAAGCATTCACCTTCCACAACTCCACTACATTAAATGTTAAACATGGTGAAAAGACAAATTCTCACTCCCAGCTATTCCACCATCTCCTATAAAAATGAACTGGCATTGTTTGGATAGTATGATCAGATTTGCCAAAGCTCAGCCTTTTCAACAATGTGAGCATTCAACCATTGGCATGATATTCATATATATGTGTGTGTGTGTGTGTGTGTGTGTGTGTGTGTGTGTGTGTGTGTGTGTGTGTGTGTGTGTGTGTGTGTGTGTGTGTGTGTGTGTGTGTGTGTGTGTGTGTGTGTGTGTGTGTGTCTTTGTATATATATATATACATATATATATATATATATATATATATTGTGTGTGTGTGTGTGTGTGTGTGTGTGTGTGTGTGTGTGTGTGTGTGTGTGTGTGTGTGTGTGTGTCTGTCTATCTGTATCTGTATCTATATGGATTCTCTTCACAAGCTGGAAGTTTCAAAACTTCAAAATGGAAATGTTCGAGACAATAAGAGTGAAGTTTTGAAACTTTGAATGTTTTGAATGGAGATTGCTGTACAGCTTGGAACAGGAAATTTATAATTTTCCTCACTTGAAGTGTGATCTTGGAGTTGGTATATTTATTTAGCAGGGGTGGTGGGGCTGCAGGGCTCCCCTGCAAAAATGTAAAAAATTTTGGGAGATTTTATTTATTTTTACAATTTCGAAGTTTCAAAACTTTGATCTTATGGTCTCGATCATTTGCAATTCAAAGTCTTGAAACTTCGAGCTTGTAAAGTAGGTCCATATGTATATATATAATACATATATATATATATATATATATATATATATATATATATATATATATATAGTGTCTATATCATATTATCGTACCATGTAAATAGTGAATGCTAGTTCATCGTACCGATAATATCAAAACAACAAAATATCGAACAAATGGAACAGCAATTTTTTTATCAGGGGAAAAAAATTTGCTGCTCCGTAAAAAAAAATAAACTTGAACAGAAATTTAAGTGGGGGACTTCGCACCCCATACCCCCCATGTGGGGGTTTGTACCCCCCACACCCCCCTACTTAAATATTCCAACTCCGGGACCACACCATAGTGGAGGCAATGGCAAAGTCCCAAAGACAGCCCACTGAATTTTTTCCCTGGGAAAAAATCGATGTTCCATGACTTTTCTATTTTGCATTTCGACAGTATCAGATCGACTAAATAGCATTCTCTATTTAGTCTATTCTATAGCGTCATATAGACCTATATATATATATATATTTCTCTGTGTGTGTGTGTGTGTGTGTGTGTGTGTGTGTGTGTGTGTGTGTGTGTGTGTGTGTGTCCACTGTCACCTTCACTGGAGGTGAAAAGGGGGAATATTCCACAGTCAGCTCCACTGGAGGGAGATTATTTCCAACAGTGTGTTGTCTTGGTGACTAAATGTGGTCATATCACAATTCCTGTCTGAGCTTCTGTATATAAAATTTCAAATGTTTTTTTTCAAGACTTCTGGCATTTTGACAAATGATATGCTAACATTGCTGCCAGGCATGTGGTGCTGAGTAACACAAACATTAGCCTTAATGGTGGATCTGGATGTTGTTAGGATATTTAGGTACAGTGTGCAGGGCTGGCATGCTGGATTTACACGTCTACTAATTATCTGCCCCATTACAGGTAACAGATGATATACTGGAACTTTCACTGCATTTGAATAATGTTTATGGAATGTTTAGGACTATGTTAGGTTTTTACTCATGTGAATAAGTCCCACCCACTTGCACAAAATGTTGGAGACTACAGCTGTAGCATTTTTCATTTGTCTGAATAACTGTGACCTGGGAAGCCATTTTATAATAAGCAATGCATTTTGGGAAGATTATCTTGTCCATAAAACATTAGTTTCAGAGAAATATTTGTTCACATGTTCACGGCTTTTTAGGAGAAATCATCTAGGGGTTAAAAAGCAGTGCAGACAGTCATGTTATGTGCATTTTTCCTTGCTGTAGTAGTCTCAGTGTTATTATATGTAATGCGGTAGTGGTATGGCTTCATTTTTTACACATAAAAAATACTTTTTCCAGGGATGGCTCATTTTACTGGCTGGTGGGCTACAGATGCCAATTTAAAAACAGAGAAATAGTATTTAAAGTTAGAATAAAGTCAACTTTTGTTTTTAAAATAAAACTAATACTCAACTTTCCAACGTTGTCTTCTTTTCTGGGTGTTCAGAATGCCATGCATGAGCATATATCAGGTTCTGAGAAAATTTGAGATAAAAAATAAATAAATACTTGGCTTGATTTGATCAAGCTGACATTATACTTATTCCACCAATACGAAGTTTTGTTGAGGAGGTCAGAAACATCACTGAACAAGTATCATACCTGGCTGCTGCATGAAGCAGGGGGAAGTTCTTCCCATTGGTTCAGAATGTCTAAGGTGACAGAAGCAGCCTAACACTGAAAAGAAAAGACAGGATGATCATGGAAGTGCATAGGCATGAGTGCTGGAGCAAGTTTTTCTTTTTAAATATTTTATTTTTCCTTTTGTTTTACCATCACAGTATAACATCAGCAGAGGACTCCATAAGTGGCTGTCTGTGACGGTCTGGGCAGGATGTATGTTATAGTAGCTGATCATCACAGTCATACTGATTAGTATCAACATGAAATAGTTAATGGTTCTCCGAGTTTTCTGCTGTGATCCCTTCTGTGTAGATTCTGCATGTTCTCCCTATTTTTGTGAAACACTCTGCATGTGCTGTCATTTCTTTTCTCTGGCCATTTGTGCTTTTACTTTCATCCCATTCTAATGCCAGAAGGATACACAGAAGGTAAAGATTTTGTTGTGGATGAGTAGGAAGGCATGAATTATTCCTAGATAGTATTTATATATCCTTGCAAGCACGTCTTCTTAGCTCATTGTGGAACTACTATATTGTTAACTCTGACACAACTTATTTTTCCTTGAAAGAAAAATAAGACTGAATTTCTTTCCTTACTCATGATTTTTTGTTCAAGCCGTCATTAGATAAAAGAGGGTTGTAAAACAGTTCGAAGATGCAACTCACAGAATCTAGAACTCTATGATTTCCAGATCCCTGGTTTGAATCATCTACTTCCTCCAAACATATTACATTGAAAGCTTGGTCACTTAGGGTGAATTAAATGCATGGGGAGAACCTAAAAGTAAGACAAAGTGTGTAAACATAAGAAAGAAGAGGATGAGAGAAACAGGAGAGGGGCATGGGGAATGTACATGGGGGAGTAGTGTGCATTGGGGAGAACAAGGGAGGGGGCGCGGAGAAGGTGCAGGGGGGCTAAGTTTACATTTTCTACATAATATCATTAGATTTTTGACAATATATTATTTGGCCACCAGAGGTCAGCATGAAGCAATATTTAGTTGAAACAATCTTTGTTAGGTTTGTTCTTCATTTATTTTCAAAAGTTTTTATTGGCAGTAAATATTAAACATATTTATATAAAATAATTTTTATGGAAAATATTTGACATATTGTGGGACTATTTAGTGATTTTACTTATCATAACTGATTATTCATTATTGGACTTATTTCCTTGTTACATTTTTAGGTTATAAAGTTGAGTAAATAACATATACAAGTATAATTACAATTTATGGGTGAGTTTGTTATTATTTACACTGGTTGCTGATGTCTGTGCTTTATGATGTCATCAGTAATAGACATATTAATCATACAAGAAGTTTCAAATTTTGTTCAAATATTACTGAAGAAGATGTTACTATAAAAACCAGTTTAATGACATTGTTGCTGTATTATGGAGTGGAATAATAAAATGATTTGTACCATCTTATTTGCAGTTTATTTTTTCCTGAAAGTGCTGACCTTTTTGGTGTTTTCAAGGCAGATAATGAGCTATCCACATAGGTAACAGACCAAAGTCACAGTGAAGCATATGGGAGAGTGGTTAGCAGCTTCTGAAGTCTGAGAAGTGGGAGTTCCTTTCAGATGAGAGGCACATCTATGATCACCCTGTAAGAAGTAATGGGAAGTCTCAGCTAATTGTAGCTGTGTCAGGCATTAGCAGGGATGTGCAATGGTTTATGGAAGATGATGAAAAATTACAGGATACATAAAACGCAGGTTAAGATTTAGTAATAGCCCTATACTGTTTTGGCAAGAAAAATATGATAGGGTGCACTTCGTGTTAGGCCAGTGCAAAGCAGAGAAATACACATGGACACGTATACACACACACACACACACACACACACACACACACACACACACACACACACACACACACACACACTCGCATCATATAAAGACACATACTTACGAGAGAACAGCTCCCGATGCTGCAGAGTTTAAAGGTATGGTGTGCAAAAATTGTATCACTTCTGACAAACAACAAGCTTGGCTTTTATCAGGGCTTGTAGAGAATGCCCATTTTCAGTGACTGAGACTCCTTGAGCTTCTGGACAACTGTAAACAACAGAAATGTGTCAAACATTTAAAAAATTATAGGAACAAAATGCTTTTTTTGCAAATATAGCCCCAGGAATTACTATGCTACAATACTTTGTGAAATGGGAAAAAGATTTTAGTCAGATCCTTTATTTGTCATAGTTCAGTTTGTCTTTTATAAGTAATGTAGTAATGTAACTTTACATCTGATCTGTTGCTATTACAATAAAACAAGTTAAAGCATGTAGTGCAAAATGCAGACAAAACCTGAAAAATCCAAAACAAAAGGCTGTCCAGCACCAGCAGGGAATTCATGTTGTTTAATAATCCAATAAAAACATCAGTATGAGCGCTTTCATCTCTAAACCAGATACATCATCAGATACAAAGCTTTACATCACTTCCCTTACTTAAATACTAAATATTGTTAAACAATTAAACAGCATCACCTGCAATTCATTAAATTAGCAGTACTCCTAAGAAAAACACTTCTTAAGGTAACCTGTCACAGAACAAGTACTAACAACTGTTACACATTTTTAAAACCCCTTTTATGTACATGGTGTAGAACAGTGCATAAAATTAAATAAAATTAAATGAAAAATGGGTAAAAAGATATTGGTGATATTTTCTAGGTCTAAATGAACAAGTATCCCTTAAACTGGTACTGACACAAAGTGCATCGTTTGTACGATAGGGAAGTATAGCCAATATCTTCTTACCCATTTTTCATGTAATCATTTAATCATCTCATCTCTTTGTGAATCCTACATTGCCATTTTTGAACCTGAAACCTAGTCACCAAAAGGAATCTTCAGGAGGGAGGGGGTGGTGGCCTAAGGGTTAAGGTCTTAAATTCACAGATACAATGTACAGAATTTGATTTTGACCTCTGGATATAATGGTCTGCAGACTGATAGCCCAGTGTTTAACTATGAACCTAAATGAAATGTTCTCAATAGTGTCAGCATTCCTCACATCTTTCTATGATATTTAGAACAGGCTACAATGAAATGATAATGAAATTATGACTTATGCCATCCAAAACCTACTTTTTTGTAATGGAAATTGCATCACTAGCATATGATGCAGAGATATTTACACACCAGAACAAATCTCCCACCTTCTATAGTAACTCTTTACCTTAAAAGACTTTCAAGAACACTTAAGGCAAGCACAGCACCGCTCAAAAGCATAATCAGCTAAGCAGGATTCCTGCCCAGTGTTTTGAAATATCACTAGTCAGTAGATGCCTATCCCAACTCTTTATCCTGATTCTATCTCAACTTCCCCTCAATAAAGTATTTTTTTCTGCTCCTTACTCAGTACACCATAAGTATCTAACATAATAATCACCACAAGATTCCCACACATACAAACCAATAACAGTTTCATAAGAACTTTATAGCCAGTAAATCGTATTGAATGGGTCTCCAGTTCACCATATTTTCCTTCATCTCCCCTTTTCATATGTAATCAGAAAAAGTTTGTGTTATGATAATATGATAAATTCCTACCTAATATAACATATTCAAAAAACACAAAACGTTTTCTTCTATTGTCGTATTAGCATATACATTATTACTAATATCATACAATCCAGAAGGTCAGTATCATTCTGCAACAGATGAAAGGCATCATAAAATGTAACTTGGAATCAACTAAAGTCCTTTCCTCATCGCTTTACCATGTCACTTCCCAAAGAGGAACATCAGTAACTAATGACTGTACAATACAAACATGTCATGCACATACTCTTTAGCTATTGTCCTGGGCTGGGACTGAAATAAAGGCAATGGGGTTAGTGCTCTACCCAGCTTAAAAATGCAAAATAAAACAAAACTACTCTAAAAATGATATCCTATAAATACCATAAATTGCCAAAGATCTCATCAGCCTTTATCATTTTACATAATAAAGGTATAACCTCCTCCTTATATAGGTTAATACCAGGCTGTTGCTCTGGTGGACCATTTGAAGCCTAGCCAAATAAGGCAGTTGGCATAATAGGGAAGGTGGTAGCATCACAGGCACAAGATCCTGGGTTTGTTTCTCACTTTTGACTGAAATTTGCTAGGCTTAAAATGGTCCAAAATGGCAGCTAGCCTATAATTTGTCTGGCAGTTGGCTCACGGGGTTAAGGCTGTGAGTTATAGTTCCTGTAGTACAGGGTTTGATTCTCTTAGCCCTCAGTTGCCCTATGCATGACCTTGAGCAAGTCACTTAACCAGACATTGCTTCCATGTCGCCCCTGAAAAGGGACTGTTGCTCGCCAGGTCAGGATAAAACAAGCGAGCCTCATGGGTTCTTCTTCAAGCAGCTTTATTGTATGCAAACACATCATGAATGAGGTTAAGTAACTTTAACTTATAAACAAACTAGCTATCATGCACATGGATGTTAACATTCTGGCTGCACCTTCAAAAATGGCACTGAAGCTAATGTGTGCTTGGTATTTATATGCACACACATATCTTGGAAATGTTTCTTAAAAGTACAACATACCTGTTATTCTACAGGGACTGCGTGTCCAGTGGACCTAAGTGGTTAATACCTGCTCTCTTCATAAATTTGTTCTGCGAATTACCCAAAAAAAGAACAAATGGGGATACTTGGCATTAACATAGCTAGGCTTGTAAAGGCTCTAGGGCCGCTAGCCTAATAAACTCCTATGAACCTATGAATTTACCATGACATAAATTAATACCAATCCCCCAAAAGAATGAATTATCTTAAACCTAGTTATGCAACCTTTTGATAAGGGCTGTAATGAGAAAAAGATTGACTCAAAAAACTCAAAACGTTTTCTTCTATTGTCATATTCGCATATAAATTATTACTAATATCATACAATCCAGAAGGTCTGGATGTATGCATATGACTGACTATCTAGTCATTCAGGTTGCACTTAGAAAGGGTAAGGAAACTACTAGGCTATACATCCCTGGGTAATCTATTCCATAAAAGAGGTATTCTCAGTGATGGATACATATTAAACCAGCGGGTCCTGTTTATATTGGGGTGGAAATCTGGATCTCTTGAGCAGGTAATTAGGGTGTTATTAGTTTTCTGGATGTGAGAGGTTGTGCAGGACTGGATTCTTTGAGGCTTTGTTGGCTACACAGAGGTTCCTGTTCAAAAGTTGATGAGACACAGAAAAGAGGGAGAATGCATTAAGGTGGTCAGGGTAGCTCAAACTTTAGATAAAAGAGTTTTGCAGCAGCAATGGTAACATGTGGTAGTCAAGGAATAGTTCATTGTCAATGAAAGTGCCCAAGACCCTAATTAACAACTCAGTTTTTAGTGTGTCTGTGTGGGGGGAGGCATTACCTATATGGTAGTTACAAGGGCGCCCCGATTTGACAAAGGACACAATGCTGCATTTTTTGGCATTTAATTTGAGTTGTAAGCGCCACTTGCTGGTCAGCTTTAGGCTCTACTGGTGAATCTGGTAGTTAGTTGGAGTGTTTATGATAGAGCTTAGTTTGCACTCATTAACAAACTTCATTGGCCACTGGTGGTTGGTATTGGCCTTGATGTCAGATAGGTATGATACAAGTAAGGAGTGGATCTCATTACAGATACCTGAGGTACTCCTCTGGTAACTACTCTTTTATTTGAGAGTGTGCTTCCAATACTAACATACTTGGTTCTGTTAGTGATCCAATTTGCTACCCAGCAGGTGACATAGGGGTTTACATTTAGTTTGATTAACTTTTCAATGATGCTAGAATATAGAATGGTATCAAGGGCTTTGGCCAAATCCAACATTGTGAACCAGTTTGCCTGAATCTAATGCCTTTGTGATCTGTGCAAAAAAGGTTTAGTTGGCAGGATCTGTGTTTTGTAAACACAAACTGCCTTGGGTCCAGGGTTTGAAGACTGCCTTTGTGTTTGTTAATGAGTTCCATAATGATGCACACCATTACCTTACATGTAAAGCCCGTGAGGCTTATGGGTCTATAATTACCTGGATCAGTAATTGATCCTTCTTTGTGGGGTGGGATGACTATAGCATTTACCCATAACTCTGGCACAAATATAGTGGAAATGCTGAAACTGAATAGACTTAATAACCAATCAGCCAGTCAAAGTTTGGTACTGACAAGAAGATGGCCTGGCACATTATCCAGGAACATGGACCTAGTGTTCTTAGACCTGGAGAAAGTACATAGGGCTTGCTCAGATGTGTTGAGGGGTGGCATAAGCATACTAATGGGCTATGGATAATTAGCTAGAAATGAGGAAGTAAAGTTTGGGCTGATTTTGTCTGCTAATATGTTGGCTGTGTATTCAAGGGATGAATATGTGGTCACATTTTGTATTAAGATCATTGGGTACCATAACAGAATCTTTTTTAATCCATACTCCTAAGTAGTTCATTTTATCATGTCATCATAAATATGGGTATTGCTGAACCAGTTCATGGATGAGTACATAGTTTACAGCTATATCCTTTGCTTTAATTTTGTATCTTAAACATTCTTGAAACTGTCTTAGAATGTTCCAAAACACTGAAATATATTTTTCTGGTTTTGGAGACTAAACAAAAGATAGTACAATAAACTAAAAGTTCTGTTTTATGAAAATGGATGACAAGATAGAAGCAGTTCCCATTAGTTTTATGTACAAGTCAGGCATATTGTTATTAACCAGAGGAGAAATTGTAGATAGCAATTAATTAAGATTTGAAGGAGTTTATCTGTGAAGGGAAAAGGGAAAGAGTCAACTGGGATAAGTTAATCCTTCCAATAGAACAAGGTGGTTTGGGATTACCTGATTTGAAGGAATATTTCAGAGCTGTGCAGTTAAGGCTCCTACACATAGCACAATCTGAAAGCTACAATTCAAAGTGCAAAGGGATGATGATGAAACAGGGGAGAAGCTCAAAAAATAGAGAGACACTGGAATTTTGGCTGTAGATCCTTAAGGAAAATAACAATACCTATACAGAATACTTTATTTATAAAGTAGCAGAAAGGATTCTAAGAACCAAGCCAACAAGGGAATGGAGAAAGAAGATTCTGCTGACAGGGATGACTGCAATTGGGGTACACAGAATAGACAAGAAGGGCCTGGAATTTACTTGAAAAAGCTGGCAAAGGAACCGAGGTATTGGGAGCAAATAATTAGAGAGGTAAAGGTAACAGAATTGGAAGAGGCCAAAAATTCATTTGTACTGCAGGCTACAGATTGCCTGCCCTATCAAGGGTTTATATCATAGTATAGGGAATAGGATTTATATCATAATATAGGGAATAGGATTTATATCATAGTATAGGGAATAGGATTTATATCATAGTATAGGGAACAGGGGGATCATAGTGCTGCTAGAGTTTTTAGTAGAATCTAGGACAGCATCTGTTGTTAAAAAAGGGATAATTAGTACGGCATATAAAATATTACATGATAGCTATAGGAACCAATCAGGAGAGGTTAGAAAAGATCGGGAAAAGAGACTGGATAAACAACTTACAAAGAAACAATGTTGGATATAGGTCTGGCTCACAAATATCCAGCAAAGTCTAGAATATTAATATCTCTGCTTGGAAGTGTTTGCATAGGTATTTTTATGTCAGACTCCAAATAATTTTTCCTCAAGTAGTTTGCAAATATTGGAGGTGTGCTGGTGAAGAAAGAGGTACTTGGGAACATATTTTTGGGAGTGTAATGAGTTGGCAGATTTAAAATTCAGTGCTGAGTACTCTGTCAGAAATACTGGGTGAGTAAATTGGTGTAGCGAAGGAAATTATTTTTTTGAGCTGTGATACAGAATCAAAATTGTCTAGACATATTAAGGCCTTACTGAGTTTAATTATGGTGGCTGCCCAAAAATCAGTTACTAGAAAATGGAAATCAAAGTCTAAACCTATGGTACTAGAAATTAATATAGTAACAGAGACAAAAGAATTGTAAGTGGGATCTTTAGAAAAAGGTCGGAGCAACTTTTATAGAAAAAGTGGGAACCATGGGAGCAATACATGCAGAATAATGTTTTGGAGGAGGACTGAGGTTTAAAGTAAGGCAGAAATTGAATAAAATATGTAATGTTTGATTGTCAATGACTGGATAGAAGATTATATATGATATATAACTTTTGCAACCGAAAATGTCAGTATGGTTTGTTTTCATTTATATAAATGTATGATTGCCTAATTCATAAATGATACCTTGATAAAGATGTTTCTTGTTTAAAAAAGATCATTGCTGGGTATTACCTTATGATGTTTCTTGTTTAAAAAAGATCATTGTTGGGTATTACCTTTCAAGTTCCTGACATAGTTGAAGAAAGCTTTGTGGTTATCCTTAGTTTGAACAGCAGTTCTCAGTTCTTAATTGCTTTTGAAGGATTTCATTTCATTTCTAAGTTCTTTGTTGATCCTTTAAAATTCTTCTGTAGCTCATGGAATATTAATTTTGCTTTTGTTGGCCTCAAGATTCTTCTTCTTATTGTACAGTTTATAATACTGAGGTTATACCAAATGAGTTCATTCATGAAATCAGCACTCTGTTTATGCTTTATGGGGAATGAGGCCACAATGCAAGCCTGGAAGTGGGCATAGAACTTGTCTGTGAATAAGACTCTGTGTGATGTGGGGTCATCAGGGAGATGTGGGTGTTTGAACTTTGTCAGGTAATTAATTGGAGTAGATTTGCCTTGGAGTAGTCTGTGAAGATGAAAGAATTATGTGGTAACTCAGGTCTTGCATTATGAGAAGGATGTAAAGGAGTCCAAGGTCATTAACTTGCATTATAAATCTAGACACAAAATGGTTTCCTAGGAACTCAGATATACCCTCTCCAGCTAAACCTTCCAATTCGGCAATAGTTGTAGGAGTGGTAGGTGTTAAACCCCTGCACGGCATGGGTACTTCTGGTGTCCTAAAACTGTGTTTTAATAATTATGGATATGTCTATATTTTCCATAGTTACCCAAGGATGAGAGACTGGTGATTGGAGCAGATTTCTATGGGCATGTTGGTGAAGGGAACAGAGGGGATGAGGAAGTGATGGGTAATTATGGTGTTAAGTAAAGGAATACAGAAGGTCAGATGGTAGTGGATTTTGCAAAAAGGATGGACATGGCTGTGGTGAATATGTATTTTAACAAGAGGGAGGAGCATAGGGTGACATACAAGAGTGGAGGGAGATGCGCACAGGTGGATTATATCCTATCCAGGAGGGCCAGTTTGAAGGAGATTGGAGACTGTAAAGTGGTGTTGGGGGAAACTGTAGTTAGGTGGTTTGTGGAATGATGTTGGTGATCAAGAAGAGGAGGAGGAATGTGAGGGCAGCACCAAGAATCAAATGGTGAAAAAAAAAGGGTGATTGTGAGGTGGAGTTCAGAAAAGAGTTAAGACAAGTACTGGGTGGCAGTGAAGAGTTACTGAACAGCTGGGTAACTACAACAGAGCTAGTAAGGGAGACTGCTAGAAATGTGCTTGGTGTGACATATGGACAGAGAAAGGAGGACAAGGAGACCTGGTGGTGGAATGAGGAAGTACAGGAGAGAATACAGAGAAAGAGGTTGGTGAAGAGGAAGTGGGATTGTCAGAGAGATGAAGAAAGTAGACAGGAGTATAAGGAGATGAGGTGCATGGAAAAGAGAGATGTGGCAAAGGCTAAGGATAAGGCGTATGGAGAGTTGTATGAAAGGATGGACACTAAGGAGGGAGAAAAGGACCTGTACCAATTGGCAAGACAGAGGGACCGAGCTAGGAAAGATGTGCAGCAGGTAAGGGTGATAAAGAATAATGAGGGAAATGTACTTACAAGCAAGGAGAGTGTGTTGAACAGATGGAAAGAGTACTTTGAGGGGCTGATGAATGAAGAGAATGAGAGAGAGAGAAGGTTGGATGATGTGGGGATAGTGAATCAGGAAATGCAATGGATTAGCAAGGAGGAAGTAAGGATATCTATGAAGCAGATGAAGAATGGAAAGGCTGTTGGTCCAGAAGACATACCTGTTGAAAGCTTGGAGGTGTTTAGGAGAAAGGCAAGTGGAATTTTTAACCAGATTGTTTAATGAAATCTTGGAAAGTAAGACAATGCCTGAGGAGTGGAGAAAACATTTTTTGGTACCAATTTTTAAGAATAAGGGTGATGTGTAGAGCTGTAGAAATTACAGAGGGATAAAATTGATCAAGTCATTGCATGAAATTATGGGAAAGAGTAGTAGAAGCTAGGTTAAGACGGGAGTTGATGATTAGTGATCAGCAGTATGGTTTCATGCCAGGCAAGAGCACTACAGTTACGCTATTTGCTCTGACAGTGTTGATGGAGAAGTACAGAGAAGGTCAGAAGGAGTTGCATAGTGTCTTTGTGGACTTATATAGCAGGGTGCCTAGAAAGGAGTTGTGGTATTGTATGAGGAAGTCGGGAGTGGCAGAGAAGTATGTAAGAGTGGTATAGGATATGTACAAGGGTAGTGTGACAGCGGTGAGATCTGCAGTAGGAGTGACAGATGCATTTAAGGTGGAGGTGGGATTACATCAATAATCAGCTCTGAGTCCTTTTTTATTTGCAGTGGTGATGGACAGGTTGACAGATGAGATCAGACAGGAGTTCTCGTGGACTATGATGTTTGCAGATGACATTGTGATCTGTAGTGAAAGTAGGGAACAGGTGGAGTAGACCCTGGAGAGGTGGAGGTATGCTCTAGAGAGGAGAGGAATGAAGGTCAGCAGGACTAAGACAAAATTTATGTGTGTGAATAAGAGAGGATAGAGAAATGGTGAGGATGCAGGGAGTAGAGTTGGCGAAGGTGGATGAGTTTAAATACTTGGGATCAACAGTTCAGAGTAATGGCGAGTGTGGAAGAGAAGTGAAGAAGAGAGTGCAGGCAGGGTGGAGTGCATGAAGAAGAGTGTCAGGAGTGATTTGTGACAGATGAGTACCAGTAAGAATGAAAGGGAAGGTCTACAAGAGGGTAGTGAGACCAGCTATTTTATATGGGTTGGAAATAGTGGCATTGACAAAAAGGCAGGAGTCAGAGCTGGATGTGGCAGAGTTAAAAATGTTAAGATTTGCAATGGGTGTGACGAGGGTAGACAGGATTAGGAATAAATATATTAGAGGGTCAGCCCAGGTTGGACGGTTTGGAGACAAAGCCAGAGAGGCAAGATTGCATTGGTTGGGACATGTGCTGAGGAGGGATGGTGGGTATATTGGGAAAAGGATGCTAAGGATGAAGCTGCCAGGTAAGAGGAAAAGAGGAAGGCCTAAGATAAGGTTTATGGATGTGGTGGGAGAGGACATGCAGGTGGTTGGTGTGACAGAGCAAGATACCGAGGACAGAAAGAAATGGAAACAGATGATCCGCTGTGGCAACCCCTAATGGGAACAGCCGAAAGAAAAAGAAGAAGGAATGCCTGTAAGGAGTGTAAATTGTTGCCCCTTAACCATAACCCTGTGCCTTCATAAGAAGTATTTCATTTTTCTCTTATTTGCTGCATAAATTTCCCTTTCTGCCTAAAAAAGCATCTATGACACATTCAGTAAGTAACCCAGAGTACTTAACCAGCAGCAGTTTATAATGCTTATTATTTCTAAAACTGAAAATACCATCTGTATTATAAATTTTTCTTTGAATGACAACCATCGGGCACTCTAGATAACAACATGGTTTCACCACAAAAAGTAAACACAGTCTTTAGAACAAGTATCTTGACAAATACTATAATTTGCTCTAACAATTCTCTTTTCCATGCTAAGATTTTTGGCATTCAGACCAAATATCCAATGAAGAGCAACATGACCAGAAAAAAAACAAGCATTGTATAATTGCTCAAAACTTCAGTCAAAGAAAGAGAAAAGCTAAAATAAAAACAGTTCCTGTCTTTTCTAGCTCTTTTATCTCTTTAAAATATGTAAATGACCTTTCTCATTCTAACCGAGAATTAATCAGCTTTATAATGTCTCTACATTCCTTACAATCAGAACCCTATGGTTTGTTTATAATAATGTAACTGTAAATTAACATCATCATCCAGACCAATATGGACATTAACCAAAATGAGAAAATCAACAAACTGAAAAATTCTGTATATGCACAATCTTCTCAATCACACAATTGCTAATATCTACAATATCACATCTGCCTAGAAAAACAAGAGTTATATAAACAATAGAATACAACCCAGGATGAACCGATGCGAATATACCAGCACAATCTTCAAATCCAAATCATCTCTCTTAGCCACAAAGTCTCAATTTCTTCCTGTTGCACTTTATAAAAAGTCTGACATCTAGAAAAGAACTAACATCACAAACAAATTAGCAGCGGATCTAAGACATATAATACTTATGCAAAAAATTCCTAAATATTATCCCTTCTCATTATCATCTTCCTTTTTTTTCAAAGTTTCAATCTGTAGTTACACTTCCTATGAATGACTTAGATACCAAAATATATTTTTGATCTGTCCCTTGAGTATCCTGAATAATAAAATCATGTCCTTCCCGATCCATTTCCATAGATTCGTATTTATTGTCATGTGTAGAGATAGGAGGAAGAGGAATAACATGAGAAATAGTATGATATGAAACATCTTCAATATGAGTATAAACCACCAGCAAGATAATCAGGCTGCTGAGCTAAATTATGTTGGGATATACCTCCAGGTCCATCATTATTATCCAATACACCAAAAGGGTAAAGAAAATCAAATCAAAAATGTGATAAACAAGCACATTTAAATGTGTTTATAATTTGCACTTTTTACCCCATGCTGTTTGCAGCATTTATTAGGATGATGATGTATCAAATGAATAAAATCCCCACAAAAATAGCCAGATTTCAACTGTAGGGTGTGTCACAGTATATCCCTGCACCCAAAATGTGTTCCCTATTGTTTAAATGAACTAAGTGATTATCCATGGTATTCACATCAAGCCATAATTCCCATCCACGACTCCATAGCACACTGGTCTGATGTTATTGCTTTTCTAGATGTCAGACTTCTTTATACAATGCAACAGGAAAAAACTGAGACTTTTGAGCTAATCATGTGATTTTGATTTGATGACTGTGCTGGTATATTAGCATTGTAAATCTTTTATGTCGGGTATATCCAAAGCATCAGTTCTAAATTGTAGGAAAACATGCTTTCATCTTTCTAATCTTAAGTCCTGAAGGGCAAAGTTACTGTCCAGGGACTGAGTTAAAGGTTTAGCACTCAAAGTGGCAAACTTATTTGTGAGCTCAAACATCTAAAAATTTAAATAAAAAAAGATTTTGTCCCCAATAAAATAACACATTGCAACAGTGAAATGTAAATGTTGCCCAACAGTGTTCCAAGCAATAAAACAATTAAATTCTATGCAAGACTTACTCATCTAGATTCATTAATGCCTACCCTAAGAGTACACAATTTGTATTGAAGAACATTTGTGCTTAAAGATTGTGTGGCCACAGTGGTGCAGCGGTTAGCATTGTCACCTCACAGCAAGAGGTTCTCTGGTTTGATTCATGGCTGGGGTGCCTTCTGTGCAGAGTCTGCACATCCTCCCTGTGGTCGCGTGGGTTTCCTCCGGGTGCTCCGGTTTCCTCCCACATCACAAAGATATGCTGTAGGTGGATAGGACACTCTAAATTGGCCCTAGGTGTGAGTGTGTGTGTGTGTGTGTGTGTGTGTGTGTGTGTGTGTGTGTGTGTGTGTGTGTGAGTGTGTGTGTGTGTGTGCCTTCTCTGGAAGGCTGGGCACTGGGCTGGCAACTCAACACTGTAAAACTCCACTGCCAATCATGAGTGGACAGGTGATCCGCTGTGGCGACCCCTAATCGGGAAAAAGCCGAAAGAAGAAGAAGAAGTCACTCAGAAAGATTACGCTAAGTGTACATGTAGTCTACACTTTGTGGTAACCTTTATGAATCCCCCTCAATATTTAAGGCCGCAAGAAAATCAGTAGGAAAACTAAAATTAGGAGGAAGAATGTGTGAGTTATACTTGTGTTGTCTGTTCCCTCAGAACAGTGTACCCTTTTAGTGTAGGCATTAATGAATCCTAGGGTAAGTTGTTTGCATTGAAATTGAAATCTGCCTTTATCTATCTTCCAGTCTTTTAACAAAACCTGAAACAGTCACCTTATAGTCTTTCTTTTGGGAATAAAAATATCCTGTAGCAAAAGAAACACCATTAAAATCAAGTTCTTAACTATAAATATCGAGGGTTATAGATGGTCCATAATCTTTTCCATGTAGCATGTGGAATTGATGGTACAGAAGATATTGCAGCATTTGAAAGGTGGCTATGGGCTTCCTATTTACTGACACTGACTCTACTGAGATTAATATTTTAATACCTAGACTGTTGTGTGCCCTACCTACAGTGGTCCTCATCTATGCCAGTAATACTACTGCCTTGTAGATCTCCTTGAATCAAATTTATTGGTTTAATACACCATCTGAAGCTAGGCAGGATCACTGCCTGGCCTTGAATAGGATTAAGTGACTTCTAATAACTGACTAGTTTTATAGCGATGCTGGTTTCCTTAAATTTTAAGTGGCCACAACAAAGATACTGACCACATTTGTGCATAAGCTAATTACCACAACACACTGCTACCCACAGAGATCTTGAGAACACGTGGAACTAGCCTTAAATTATTCCTGTTTTAGTCTGGCATTAGGTGAGATGGCATTTGGTAAGGTTGATTCAGCATGCTGATGTCTACCAGTCTGCTTAAGGTAAAAACAGCACTTAGGTAAATTCAAGTGAGTATTGATGGACTGCACTGCTGAATATAGACATCAATGGTACAAGAAAATATTGCTTTGTAGATTAAATGCTAAGTGTGATATTCTGTGTAATACTGACTTGCTATGTGCTGTCAAAATGTTCTACACTATTACCGTTATTATACGTTTAATTATTATTCCTTGTACTTGTGCTGTCAAACTGTGCTACAGTATTAGCATTATTACAATATAAATTATTATTCCTTGTATTTGTGCTGTCAAACTGTGCTACAGTATGAATATTATTACACTATTAATTATTATTCCTTGTATTTATACTGTCAATCTGCGCAACAGTATTACCATTATTAATCTATTAAATGTTATGATTCCTTGTATTTGTGCTGTCAAACTGTGCTACAGTATTACAATTATTACAATATTATTTTTCATTGTATTTGTGCTGTCAGACTGTTCTACAGTATTACCTTTATTGCACTATTAATAATCATTCATTGTATTTGTGCTGTCAAAGTATGCTACAGTATTAACATTATTACACTAGTAATTATTTTTCTTTGTAATTCTGTCAGACATTGTAGCTGAAAAGGGTCCACGGACCAGCTCACCAGTCTGCTTAACAAACAATCAAGTATGTAAATAAATGCTATGATGATAGGCTGTTAATTCACTGCCTTCCATGATGTTAGGTCCAGTGCTCACAATACCAAGACTATTTAAGCAGAATTTTTCCAAGTGTTTCCTGTACAGCTTGAAGATGCTACCTCCAATAATACTGTGATTAAGATTTACTTTTAGCATTATTTTTTTATTCTGGTGCCTTCTTACTGATATGATCAAGTGTCCATCCTTAGTTTCCAGAGTTTCCCAATGCAGTATCTTCCTTATGGTAGAATTTATTTATTTCTTTATTTAATCATCTACCTATTGCATTTGCTTACTGAGATAGTCTAATTGGGCAGAAAGCTACCCCTTTTCAGTGGAGTCCCAGAGAGAAAATATCCAGAAAAATTCCACTTCCACCATTACATGACGAACATGTTAAACAGAGGAGTATGACTAACCAACACATGCACAATGTTTAGACAGAGTATCATTAATTAATAGCAGTAGCATCTAAAGAACTATGAAATATATTTGGCAGAAAGAGAGAAAAGAAGAATGGAGGATTAGTGTTAGGAGGTGAGAATGAATGTTTTAGGAGGCCGTGGTGGTGCAGCGGTTAGCGTTGTCACCTCACAGCAAGAGGTTCTCCCGGTTGATTCCCGACTGGATCACCTCCTGTGTAGAGTCTGCATGTCCTCTCCATGGTCGAGTGACGTGAAAGACATGCAGGTAGGTGTGAGCGTGAATGGGAATGCCTTCTGTGAAGGCTGGGCGTCAGGCTGTCAACTCGGCACTGTAAAAATCCACTGCCAAGCATGAGCAGACCAGAGTTCCACTGTGGCAACCCCTAACTGGGAAAAGCCAAAATACTTTTTTAGAAGGAAGGACAGGGGGAGGTAGAGGGCAAGAAGGAGATTTTGGACCAATAACTAAGGGTATAGGGCTTGCAAAGCAGCATAGAAAAAGCAGGGTTAGACATTTATTCAAACAAACAGGAAGAAATAGGACATATCCAGGCATAGTTTAGGTATTCTCTTCTTTATGCCTTAGAAGAGCTGGTGTTTACTGTGTTGAGAAGAATTGAAGAAAATCAAATTGTTAAGTGTAGAGAAATGCGCACAATGATAATTCCAGCTTGTTTGTTGTAACTTAATAACATTTTGTCAGTGCATCTCAGCAGATGCCACAAGATCACAAGATCTTGCTCAGGCAGACCAACCCTCTATTCCACACCCACCCCTGCCACCCCACCCACCCCCAGGTAATATTTCATCAATGTTACCAGTGAACTCATGCTATTATAGATGATCCACTCATGCCCCCACCACACTTCACTTTGTCTCCCTGAGCAAGACCTCATAGCATCTGCTGGGTGCCACAGTCAGAAAGGAAACTCTTCTTATGTATTAAAATAGTGATTTATGCAATTATTTTAATTAGCCAACAAGAGAAAGATACAAACATCATTGACAGGAGCTGGTAAACATACCTTCCCACAATAAGGTAATAGTGATTGGTGTCACTGAAGTTATTGGTGGGTGTAAAGTAGCAGGTGTCCACTTCCAGTGCAAATTTTGCTAAGTCCACACCTTCTGTCATGGCTCCAATGTAGATAGAGTCTGCAACTTTCATATGAATTGGCAGAGTCAACGTTGTGTATGGATCTGTGTTATTAGGGTTTTTGTATAAAGCCATTGTAACAGCATAATTGCCACTACCTGATATACTTATGTAGTTTGTGCTGAAAATTCAAATACGGAATAATTAGCAACCCAGGCAAGTTTAGTCACATTTCTTAGTATGCATTTATTTATCAAAGCACTTTACAAATTTAAATGAAAAAACAATGAAGAAATGTTAAAGAGAATGATATAGTTCAACACATTCTGAAAATATATGGAATGTAGTTCAAGTTTCATGTTAAAATGAATATGACAAAAAAGGAAGGAAAATTAAAAGACAAAACAGAGTTGAAAAAACATGTCATAAACAAAAAAAAAATCAAACACTACCATATTTAATATGCAGACTTAGAGAGAGGATGACACAATTGTAAACAATAAAATGTGTACTATAGTTTTTATGCCATCTAAATTATAGATACACAGAAATATCTATTAACCATATCCAAACAAATAGCCTGATGAATCTGCCCTGGAAATCTCCCATAGTACTACTTCAGTCTGTTTTCTCACTAAGGATAAATATCCTTTTTTATTCCATTTCCCTCTCTTCCTGCTTACCATTAAGCCCTCCTCATATTAGTCCTAGACACATTCATTACCATGCCACTCTAGGAGTTCCCAGCTTAGATACAGGAACCAGTTAAAGAGAGCTATCATCCAGGCAGCCATGGTGGAGTTTGTGCCATTGCTCACGTCCATCAATGTGAACAATAACTATGTTTCTTTTAGAATTAATCTGAGCAAAAACAAACAGTCCTGGAATAAAAGCCTCCTCAGAACTGATACTTATAGGAACAAAACAAAAACAGATGAGGGTCACCACGGCCGATAAAAACACTTTATTCACTGCAGTATAGTTAGCGCTTTCATGTTTTAACAACACTTCTTCAGACTTTAGAATTAAACCCAATCCCCCATAGCTGATATGCATGCCTGCATCACTGTAGCAGCCTGTTATGCCCACTACATGCAAATGAGCTGTTCCACCTTCTTGCTGATTGAGATTAGCATCACAAAATTGGTAAGCCAATTCCAAGTCCTCAGTTAATGGCTGAAATTTTCTTGCATGAGTACGTTAGTAAGGCGATAGCTAAGGGTTATGTGTGGGGTATGTTAGTTTGGGATTAGTTAACTTACTGTCAGTCTCTGTCCATTAGAGACATGGGGGTCAGACCGGTGGTGAATTTACAATTTCCCATCCAATAATGAAGGTTTGACTTGAAAAGTATCAGGGATGAAATATGCTTCACGTAGATGGGGAGCCTGTTCCATAGTGTGGGTATCTGTTGAGAGACATATCAGTCTCTTCAACATGTTTTATTTATGTCGAAGGCAAAGTTCAGGTCCTAGGATATAATGTTCCTTGTGCTGTTTGTTTTGCAGATGTGCAAGAGGTCCATTAGAGCTGGGTATGAGGATACTTTATATGCCAGGCCAAGATCACCTCTCAGTAACCTGTAGGAGACTGATTAAAGAGATAGGGCCTTAAAGTGATCTCTGTAGGAAAGGATATTTATACCCTGGATTCTTCTGAAGAGAAACCTTTGAGGGTGTTCCAACTGTTGCAGGGGGTTGGTTAGGTATATGCTAAAGGGGGCATTGTCTTCAATGATGCATCTGATAAGGGCTGATGAGAGTGGTACTATAATGTCCTTAGATCTGGATGCCATACCCTTGCTTATGAGTTGGGCAACATAGAATGTTTTATCAATTGAGTAATTAGCTTGAGTGAATGATTTCCCAAAGGACATTATGCTGCATTTCTCTGCATTGAGTTTTAATCCATGGCTTTGGCACCAGTCATTTCTTTGTGTTAGACCTTCCTGTGGGATATTAGTGTCATGGAGAGGAATCTATAATAGTTCCTAATTTACAGTTATCTGCTGACTTGGTGGCCCAGATGCCTTTGACATTACCCTTGATTTCCAAGAAGTAGATGCCAAACAGGAAGGGACCTAACATGGAACAAGTAGTACTTTGCTAATGACTGTTTTTTTGCTGGGGGTGGTCTCACCAATCCTGCCTTCTTGGGTCTTATCTGTGAGCCAGCCAGTAATCCAGCTAGTTATGTAGGGATTTATGGCTAGTTTTGAGGGGTTGTCAACAATATATGTGTGACAGCCATGCACTGGCCCAGTAATCGAGGAGCCTCAATCCTCATCACTAACACCAGTGAGTGGCCTCAACAGTGGGAAGGATAACAAAAACACACACAGTAAAGTACAATTTCCCTTAAGAGCACACAGAGATCACAGTCAATCTGGGGCTGGGTTCTCCCTTTCTCTCCAGATCCCCAATAAGACTGCCTACTGCCACAGCTATAAGGTACAAATCTCAGTCGAGTAGTCAAGCCAAAACCTCCAGTGCCCTCTCTGTCAAACCAGTGCTTCGTGTCTCTCCCCACGTGGCTGACACGCACACACTTTGAGATATGAGTTATATACAAACATACAGACACCCCTGGGGAAGGCTGGCACAGGTTCTCCAGCTATGCCCCCATTCTCTACAAACTATAAGGTAGAAATCACTGCCATCAGTACCCCTACTTATTAGCTACTCTAAGGCCCTTCCCAAAGGATGACCAATTTCACTGTGTAATATTGCTGATATCCAAATAGTAAGTGTGACTGAGCAGTAAGACTATTGGAGTGGCTTAGTACAGTATCACTAAATACATGCAAGTACTCTAGAGCTTAAATTATCTCTATACAAAACAGCAACAGTTGAAATGTTTAAAAATATTTAATAATAAATAATAAAAACACAAGACACATCTTCTCAATTCAACACAGTGCTAGTCAGGAGTTCAGAAATCACAGGAAAATGCTTAAAATAATACTGTAGAATAGTCTGACATAAATATAGAAAACAGCTAGTCTAAACTTACTATTTTCTATCTATTTCTTAAGAGAAACACTAAAGTCTAAGATCCTACTTAGATACAGACAGTGCAAAGCAAGTACTGGTGAGTGGTCAGTTCTGAAGACAAATGCAAAATGCTCTCTCTTTCTCTCTGAGATCCCTTAAATTGATAATACATTACTGCTGACTTATTTTAGATTACATCATTATTGACACTTCTCTGGTTTCCAGGCTACCAGAAACTCTAAATTTATATTTCTTAATTTTCTTAGTAAGCTTGTACCTGGCCAAGAAGCCATAACAATAAAATGCATTATATATGTAAAATTTGGCAATTAACTCTGGTCTCAAAACAATATAAAGAATTCCTCAGTCCAGACATTATGTCTTCGAGCTTTGAGATCAAACAGTCATACAATGCTTGTCTTATGAGGTTTCTTCCAGCAGAGTGCACTGTGGTTACATTTTTGAAGTTCAACATTTAACACAGTTTTCTTACATTTAAGAGTTTCAACATTTAACACAGTTTTCTTACATTTAAGAGGACAAGCCTGTGGATTATATTCATATTTACAATGACATAGAATTATCTACAAAATTCTATCTAGCTAGGCTGGCAGCCTTCACATATCTTCACATAAGGTATTGTATTGAATGCCTTGGCCATGTTAAGGTAGGCGATATGCACCACTTTCCCCTTATCCATAGGCTTGGTGACCCTTTTGAAGAAGTATACCAGGTTTTGTAGACAGGACCTTCCCTTATCAAAGCCAACGTGTGGTGGACTCAGTGCTGGTAGGTTGCCAATGTCCTTGTTAATCATTTCTATGATAATTCATTCCATGGCTTTGCATATTATGCTTGTCAGACTGATGAGCCTGTTGTCACCGGGGTCTGTTGATTGTCCACCCCTATGAAAAAGGATAACTGTTGTGGTCCTCTAGCCACCTGGCATGTAACCTGTTTTGAGGCTGTAGCTGAAGAGTGCCTCAGGTGGTCCATCTAGGTCATGTTTTAGGCTATTTAGAAGACAACTAGGGATGTTGTGGAGGCCCATTGAAGCAGTGATTTTGCCTTAGCAATCTTCACCAGAACATGATTCCTGTTGATAGTTGGGGATGTATTATCTAGAAGGGATTTCACAAAAGGTAGTAGGGGTGAAGTTAGAGCTAAATTTATTAGCTAGTAGATCCATTATGTCACCTTGGTCAGTGAAGGTTGTGCCATTTACCACTAGTCCTGCACACTGCTGAGTGTTACCTTTATGGTTCCTAATATATCTGAGGAAGGTATTGTGATTATCTTTAGCCTACGATGATATTCTAGCCTAATAACTGACATTGATGAACCCTATTAGACCTCTTAGTTTCTTGTTTAATTGAATTAGAGGGCTTTTATCTCTGTGAGAATTGCTCTTTCTGATTTTGGCCATAACTGTTTTATTTTCTTTTATACCCTGTTAAGATTAAGCTTCCACAAGTGGGGGTTGTTTTTGCTGTTATATCTGGGTTTGCTTCTGTTGGGTATGACAGTCACAATGCAGCCATTTGCATGTTTGTACAGGGTTTCTCTGAGCAATTCTGCCTAGGCTGCTGAATTCCTGGGGTTTGTGGGAGCCTTATATTTTGACAAACAGTTGCTTAACAGGATGTAGTTAGCATTAGAATAGTTCCCAACTGTTACTGGTTTAGTTGTGTTTTCTGGGTTGATTTTTATTTTGAGGGAGACAGCTTTGTGATCCAACCTCATTAATGAGGATGTGACACAGGGGTAGGGAGGGGTGCAATAGTGCAATGCTCTCCCATGTTAGTGAATATCAGGTCTAGTATGTTTGAGCCCCTGGTTAGAGTGCACACTATCTAGTGCAGGGTGTGACAAATTCCAGAAAATGTTGCAGTTGTGAGCTGGAGGCAATGTGTGTTTCCAGGTCTTTAGAGAGGTACTTAAAGTCTCCCATGAATAAGGTGTTTGGTAGGATGTTGATCATTTGCAGTAGATCCAGGTACAAGTTGTGAGCTTTGTTGATCATAGAGGGTGACCTGTAGCTGGCCAGGACATGGTATGGAACCTTGTCTTTTGAGACCTGGACATTGATGAACTCTAGAGCATCAAACTTTTTAACTAACCTGGAACTGTATTTGTTGCTAATGTAAATATTATGTCTAATTAATGCTGAATACAGTGGAATGATAAGCTCCTAGGATCTACATGCCTTAACTTTGTTTATAAGTTGCACAACATGGAATGCTTTCTTCACTATCACAGACACATGATTGTTAAAGGCTAAATTACTTTCTATGTGTGTCCCAGAGTTCCTGGCTACTGAGTCAACTCTTAGAGGTGTGTTATCATATGATAGTTACCAGGGGTGGCTGACATACTGAGGGATAACATTATTCATTTCTTGGCATTTAGTTTTGGTCCATGGTTCTGTCACCAGTTATTTGTCTCTGTCACCTCTTCTTGAAGAACATTAGTGTCAGTGGGGGATTCTGTGACTGCTTCTAATTTGCAATCATCTGGAAGTTTAGTCAGCCAGAGGCCCTTGACACTGGCATTGACTTTAGAGAAGTAGATGCCAAAAATGAACAGACCCAGGACCTATCCCTGAGGGACTTTGCTGGTAACTGGTCTCTTTGTACAGGAGGACTTTCCAGTTCTAACTTCCAGGGTCCTGTCTGTGACCCAGCTGGCTATCCACCAGGAAACATAAGGGTTTATACTTAACATCTTGAGTTTGTCAACAATGCCTGAGAGGGATATTTTGTCAAATGCCTTGACGAGGTCAAGGTAGGCAGTGTGAAATGTTTTGCCCCCATTCATTGCTTTGATGACCTTCTCAAAGAAGTCCACCAAACTGAGTAGGCATGACCTGCCCTTGACAATGTCAAAATGGGTTGGGTACAGTATCCGGAAGTTTCCTATGTAATTATCAAACATTTCCATGGTAATTCTTTCCATGTCTTTGCAAATAAGACTAGTGAGATTTATGGATCTGTAGTTTCCTGGGTCTGTAGATGTTCCGAATTTGTGCAGAGAGATGATGGTTGCTGCTCTCCATTCATGATCTACGAAGTCTGTTTAGAGGCTAGAGTTAAATAATGATTCCAGAGGGCCTGATAGGTCATGCTTCATTTTATTTAGAAGGCATCCTGGGATATTCTCTGGGCCCTTCAACACAGTGTTTTGGCCTTAGAGCTTTTAAGACCTAGTTCTTAGTGATGATAGAGGGGTCATATTTGATGGAATTTCCTGAGGGGAGGCTGGGGGGGGGGGTAAAGTTAGACATGAATTTGCCCGCCAGTAGGTTTCCTGTATCTCCTGGCTCAGTATAGGTTGTTCCATTAATAATGGACTCTGCACACAATTGTTTATTGCCTTTTTAGGTTGCAGATATAAGTAAAGCAAAAACAACTAAGAAAAAACAAAAACCAAAATATCATTTATCTCCCAGAATGTAAGCACTTTTGTCTCTAACTGAGACTTCATCTGATAAAGTTAAAACACATTTAAACCATTATTTTATGATTGGATCATGTGATTACAAAAAAGAATCACAAATGTCAATGCTTCAAGCTTCTTCTTCTTAAATAAACTTTAAAATGTTCTTTATCATTTAGCCCAATGCTGTTACATGCATCCAACTTAAGCTGCCAGCAATACTCTTTCCAATCCAAGTTTTCCTTTGCATCAAGTATAAAATTAAGTAAAACACAAAACACGAACTCAGTCCAAAAAGTCCACAAAAATACTGCAAAGGGAATGTCGATATCCAATAAACTCTTCCAAGAGTGTGTAAAATACTTTATTTCCAATACGAACAACACAAATAGATAAAATCCAGTCAATCAAGCGCTTTCGCCTGAGTATATACCAGGCTTTTTCAAGATAAAACAGCAGGTTACTTGGTTTCCCTTAAATAGAACAGTTAATTGTCAATTAATGTAATTAATTGATTTTAATTGGGGTATCTTTTAAAAATTGCTATAAACTTTTGTGGATATTATGGATATAATTATCACAGTACCATAAACAAAATTCAACAGATACCTTTCTTAAAACCAGTCATCTTGTATAATAAATATACATATCATAAAATTGTCACTTCATAAAACTGTTTTTTCATCAAAAAAATCAGCAATATGTGCATGCGGAATGTCGTGAATAAGTAACGTAAGAAAAATAAAACTGCACATTAGTACCTATATTTGAACACATAACCCATATAAAATCAAAGATGGATGCATAAATATAGAGAATGCTAAAATGTAATAAATATTTACTTAATAAACCGAAAGTACATATCTATATACAACAGATTAGTTAACTGGTATAAAAAATCTCAGTGTAAAAAACTAACCATGTATAATATAAATAAATAAATAAATAAATACATAAGTGTACAAACATAGATGTAAATATATAGAATGTATAAAAGTATAAAATATGTTAACAATATATAAATTGATGACACTAAACTTGGACATGTATCTCCCTGTGATAACCACTGCTACACCTAATCTAATAAGCTGCCACTGTATATTAAAAACCACAAAATGTGCATCCTAGTTCTTGGGTCCTTGATTTTGTAAAGTGTGAGGACTGTATGTCTTGATATACTCCTATAACAACCTTTATACTGTAAAATAGTTCTAAAGTTTTGCTCGTCTTAGTTTTAATAGACTACTGATACTTATGGCATCATTTAAGCCAGGTGGTCTGGTTGCATTTAATCTAAGTTGCGATATTAATTCCTTATATTCAACAGTTGCTTCCCAGTCCCCACCCCTAGGATTCAAAGGGACCTGCTCCAACACCAAAAATTTTAAAGTCATCTTAGGACATGTTGTCATATGTCTGTAAAAAGCATTGGACTCTTTTTTTTTCTGAATATCATAGAGGTGCTCGTATATCCTTCTACATAGCGCCCTCTCAGTTTTACCAATATAAAAACTTTCACAAACCTGACATACCCCTAAGTAGACTATCCCTTTAGATGCACAATTACAATACAGCTCCGATTTGGCCCTAAACTTTCTTGATTTAATGTAGAAGGAATCAGTATTCATTATATATGCACATTGTTTGCAAGAGTTGCATTTAAAGGTGCCAGTTATTGCCCCTTTTGTATACTTAGATTGTTGTTTGTGTCTTTCAAAAATATTTTTAAGATTCATGTTCCTCGCATTAACAAATGTTGGTTGCTTAGGCAACCATTTACTGGTCTCCTCATTTGATCTTAAAATGGGCCAGTATTTTAAAACAGTGTTTCTTATTTTAGAAGCATCATTATTAAACGTATACACAAATGCAGAATGAGAATCAAAGCGGTCACCTTGTTTATCTATTAAGTTGTTGTCAGATGGTACATCATCAGATACTGTGCCAAGTAAGGGGGAATAAATGTCCACTCTTCTAATCAACACGTCTTGGTACATTTTATCTATTAGGGCCTGAGGGTAACCTCTCTCTAAAAATAAATTCATCAATATATTAACTTCCTTGAAAAAACAACTCATCTGTGTTACACATTCTAGAGACTCTAATGAATTGGCCTTTCAGGATGCCTTTCTTTTGTGAAAATGGGTGACCACTGCAAAAATGTAAAAATGCATTTGAAAAAGTGCTTTTTCTAAACACCGATGTTTGGAACATCTGTAATTCTATATTTTTGGTAAGCATAACATCCAGATAATTCAAAGTACAATCACTGACATTAAATGTAAATTTTAAAAAATGAGTGGTATTGTTAATATAAGTTAAAAATTCTTGGAGACATTCCTTATTGCCTCTCCACAATATATAAATATCGTCCAGGTACCTTTGGTAGTGAATAATGTTTTCTTTCCAAGGTGACGAGAAAATGAACTTACTTTCCCAATAAAATAATACAATGTTTGCATATGCAGAGGCAAAAGGTGTGCCCATGGCAACACCTTTTCTTTGCTTAAAAAATTCCCCATTAAAATAAATAAAATTGTTTTGTAAAATAATTTCCATAAAATCCACTAAAAGGTTTGTAAAATTTGTACTTAAACCTGAGTGTTCGATTAGAACCTCATTAAACCACTGTAGTCCAGTGTCGTGGGGGATACTAGGGAATAACTCCACCACATCTACAGTGATCATAAAATCAGTGATGTCATAAAACTCTTTCTTGATATTCCTAAGAAAGTCCCAAGAGTCCTTACAAATGTGTCTAAAAGATGTAACTGTCTTCTTGAGTGTAATGTCTACAAATTTCCCCAAAGGTTCTGTGATACTTCCAGACCCTGCGACTATGGGTCTAAATTTGAGGGGGTCCAACCCTTTGTGGACCTTGGGAATACCAAACATAACTGGGGTGAGGGGTTTGTTAACCATTAAAAAATTAAACAATGTTTCATTAATCACCCCTTGCAACAAGTGGTCCTGTAATAAAAATTTTACTTTTGCGTATGCTATGTTGATTTCGTTCAAGGAAATGGTACTATATTGTTCAGTGTCCTGTAGAAGATTGTGTATACATTCTTCATAATCATGCCTATACATTAACACAACCCCCCCCCCCCACCCTTGTCAGGTTTCATAACCCTAACTTGATCTTCTCTTAATTGTTCTATTAGAGAAAAGCAGTTTGGAGATAAATTCTCTGATTTATTGTTGGATTTAAATAAATTTCTAATATCCACCTCCACTAATTCTTCAAAAATCTTAACAACCGGGTGAAGGGGTGGGTTAAAATTACTTGCTCTACTAAATGGTTCTTTTGTAAAGGATGCACCTTTAAAAAATAAATCTAAATTTAGTTGCCTCGTAAATAATTTTAGTTCTAAAATAGTTTTGGTAACCTCTAAGGGTTTGGTTGGAACAAAATGAAATCCTTTCGTGAACAATTCAAAATGCATGTCCTGGATGGAAATGTCTGTAAAATTAAATATAGAAAAATTACATTTTGTTGTAACTGTATAGGGATCAGTGGCTGGTCTTACTACACAGATATCATTAATGGGTACTGGTATATTCATCTCCGTGGTTTCCCCCACGTATGATGGTTCTGGTACTGAACCCTGTTCCCTTGTCTGCCTTGGGGAAAATAAAAAACCTGATTTGGATTATTATTGGCAGTATTAATGTTGTTGTTATTACTTTGTTTTTGTGCCAAACGTTCACTACGTCTTAATGGCTCTTCAAAGGGGGGTTCATTGTCATTGTTATGAAAATTCTTGGTAACAACCTTACTGTTCATCTGTTTGTTGAACCACCCCCCTTTAGCAAGTGACTGATAGGCAACCCCATTTTTATATTCATTCAGATCTCTCCCAACTTTTTAATTTTTCTCTCCATAATTTTACTACAATGCTGATCTACATCAAAAAACATATTGTCATAATCTTTTTTTACCCTAGAAAAATACAAGTCAGAAACAATTGAATCATTTAAAGCATTAAGCTCTTGTAACAGTCCTTCTATTTTCTTTTCATAGTCATTAATCATAAGTTGGATCATGTCAAGTCCTGTATTGTCAAATAAGAGCGAAATGTCCTTGAATAGTTGTGAACCTGGAATGGCGTTATTAGGGAATTTGTTTAAATGGAGGCCCTTTGGGACTCTCCTAACCCTAATACACTCATGCAAATAATCTATTTCTAACTGTGTTGTTTTAAAGGGGTAAAGTTTATCTTTAAATAATGAAAAGTCATTATAAGTTTTGTTCACAACCGGATTATTGTCAACAGTACCTGGTTGAAACATGAACGATTTACTTGTCCATGCCCCAAAATTAAATGTCCTCAAGTTGTTGTCAGCAGCTTTAGACGTACCCTGCTGTTGGAAAAAAGATCCACTCTTAGGAATAGTTCCAGTAAAATGCCCAATAGCATTTGAAGTATGTGGTTCTCCATTCTTGCCTACATCCGTGCTGTTCGCGCCAAATTCTTGTACTTGATTACCTGCAACTCCGGTTCCGGAATTGGAGTTACTTTCTTTCTCTTTCAGCGTGTTACTCAACTGAGTGAGAAGGCAGACAACCTGCCGAAATTCAGCTCTCATTACCGGCGTGTCATCTGATGCATCACGCAAAATCAGAGGTGTGCTTGGAAAGTCGGACAGATCTGTGCCCTCTGCCATGGAAAATATCCAGTAAAACACAAAACACGAACTCAGTCCCAAAAGTCCACAAAAATACTGCAAAGGGAATGTCGATATCCAATAAACTCTTCCAAGAATGTGTAAAATACTTTATTTCCAATACGAACAACACAAATAGATAAAATCCAGTCAATCAAGCGCTTTCGCCTGAGTATATACCAGGCTTTTTCAAGATAAAACAGCAGGTTACTTGGTTTCCCTTAAATAGAACAGTTAATTGTCAATTAATGTAATTAATTGATTTTAATTGGGGTATCTTTTAAAAATTGCTATAAACTTTTGTGGATATTATGGATATAATTATCACAGTACCATAAACAAAATTCAACAAATACCTTTCTTAAAACCACTCATCTTGTATAATAAATATACATATCATAAAATTGTCACTTCATAAAACTGTTTTTTCATCAAAAAAATCAGCAATATGTGCATGCGGAATGTCATGAATAAGTAACGTAACACTCACACTTTACAAAATCAAGGACCCAAGAACTAGGATGCACATTTTGTGGTTTTTAATATACAGTGGCAGCTTATTAGATTAGGTGTAGCAGTGGTTATCACACGGAGATACATGTCCAAGTTTAGTGTCATCAATTTATATATTGTTAACATATTTTATACTTTTATACATTCTATATATTTACATCTATGTTTGTACACTTATGTATTTATTTATTTATTTATATTATACATGGTTAGTTTTTTACACTGAGATTTTTTATACCAGTTAACTAATCTGTTGTATATAGACATGTATTTTCTGTTTATTAAGTAAATATTTATTACATTTTAGCATTCTCTATATTTATGCATCCATCTTTGGTTTTATATGGGTTATGTGTTCAAATATAGGTACTAATGTGCAGTTTTATTTTTCTTACGTTACTTATTCACGACATTCCGCATGCACATATTGCTGATTTTTTTGATGAAAAACAGTTTTATGAAGTGACAATCTTATGATATGTATATTTATTATACAAGATGAGTGGTTTTAAGAAAGGTATCTGTTAAAGTATAAAATTAAACCTTTGTCACAATGTATAACAGAAAACAAATTCCTCAATTTAAATTTGCTGTGTTTGGCCAGAGCATTAGTGAAATCATTATTTTGTACTGCATAAAAATGCTCATAAACAATTCTCTTACAGTTCTGCCAACATAAAAAGACTGACAGCCAGAGCATCTTGCTAAGTAAACAAATTTCAATTTACATGTAAAATAACCGGGAACATCAATTTTCTTCTCTTATATATACAATGTACTAGTACCAATATCTAAGAACCTACAAAAATTACAATTAAAACACTTAAACATTCCCCTTTGATTTGAAGGTGCAGTTTGAGTCAAATTATTTATATATTATATTATATATATTATTTAAATTATTCAACATTTTTTGATTTTTTTTTTTAAATTAATACCCCTTTTGTTGACAAAAACAGGATCTTTCACTGTTTTGTCAATCGTCTCCAGAAAGCCCGATAATATTTTCCAGTTATTCTTTATTTTATGTTATATGCTTTTGTCATCAATAGCAAAGCTTAGAGACTTTTACCAAAATCACTAGCTTCAGTATATTTACAGGGCTTATATTCATTAGCCCTCTTCTCTTCTCTTTAAACACTTCATATGTCTTTCTTATAAGATGTTCTGGCTAACCCTGTTCTGAAATTTACCATCTTTTTTAAAAATGCATCATCATCAGAAAATCTACTAACTCATACAAGGTGACCATTCATAATATTTACTTTTAAACTGATCAGATGCATACTATAAAAACTCAAAAATGCATTAGTTTAAACTTCTGATCCAATCATATAAGAATAATGAATCAGTTTTAACTTTGTCTCACAAAGTCTCAGAGATGAAAGCACTTATGCTCTGTGGAATAAATTATATTTAGTTTTTTTTTTTTTGTTTTTTCTTAGTTTTTTTTTCCTTATTTATTTAACTACAACTTTATATTCTATTCATTTGGTTTTCTTGCTTTATTTAGGTTGCAGCCATAGCTAAAGAATGCACTGTGGATGTCCTTCACCTGGGAGGCCAAATTTACCTCAGGCTTTGTTTTCCTCTGAGTTGTCTGTTTAGTTTGATGAAAGTGCTTTTATCCTGCTGGGTGCTACATCTCTTTATTTTTACCATGATTTTTCTCCATCTGTTACTCATCCACTTGATAATGTGATTCCACCAGGATGGCTTGTTTTTTGAGTTAGTCCTGTATTTATTCCTTGTGGCTACAGCTGCCATTATGCAACCATTGACATGCTTGTATGGAGTTTTGTGAACAATTCCAGGTGAGCAGCAGTGTTCTCAGGGTTTGGGAGGGTTTGAAATGTGGCCAGGCTATCATTTAATACAGTAGGATGTTAACCTTACAGTAGTTCCTGAGCATGCCAGGGTTAGCTGGGGTCCTGAATTTTATTTTTACATCAAAGGAGACTGTTTTGTGGTCAGACCTTACCAGAGAGGACATTACACTAGGGGGTATGCTGTGCTCTCCCATATTAGTGTAGACCAGATCTAGTATGTTTGTGCCCCTGGTTGGATTATTGAAAATCTGGTTCAAGAAGTTTGTGTTTACAAAATCTATGAATCTCCGTGCTGTTATATGTGATCCCCAGTTAATAGTTGGGTAATTAAAGTCACCCATGAATACTGTACTCGGTTGGATGGTGAGTGTTTTTAATAAATACACGTTATGGGATTCCTGAGTCACAAAGTGGGACCCATAGCCTGCAAGAAAGTGGTATGGGATTTTGCCTATGGGGATTTGAACAAGGAGAAGCTCAAGTACATCATCCTGTTTGATCAGCCTTGAGGTATATTTCTTTTTCATGTAAATCAAGAAACCTCTATTTTTAGTTCCTGTCTGTGTAGTAGCTGGTTTAAAAGTGTAGAAGGCATTACAGCCTTGCACTGCTGGGGTGCTCTCTGTGGCTTTAAACTATGTCTTAGTGACTGCACAGACATCAGCATTCTCTAGGGTGAAGAGAGCTTCTGTGGAGTTTCTTGTTTAGACTCATAGCACTGAACAATATCACCTTTCGATTTTCTTGGTTTTGATTTGCTATGTTGGAAGGATTTTTCATTTGGCATTGCCTAAAAAGGCACTTTGAAGAGGACAATGTTTAAGCCAATTTTTAAGAGAGAGGTACAAACCATCCCTAGCAAAGCAGAGTGGTCGTTAACCATCTCATTCCATGTTGACAAATATTGCACCCCTTAGAATGACACAATCCAATTAGTGAAGTCAGTCATCTTCTGATCCTATTGTGGTATTATCTTTGGAGAAGATCAAATGCTGCTTAATGCTAGGCTCATACCAGTCTGGGACACATATTCTGAGAGCTCTATAATGTCTCTCTTCATGTAGTACAGGGAGGTACATTTCAGGTGATTTACACCCGCATGGACTATGGCTGAGTCGTACTGGTACTTGTGGTCCAATGACCAGAGTGAAGGTGTAATATGGCAGACACTGGCCTCTGATAAGCAACTGTCATTCTCCTTACTCAGCCTGGTGATAGGAACATCTGAGTAGGTTGTATGGTGGCTTGTCTTATGGACTTAGAAGTGGAGGTCCCGTGAGATGTGGCTGTATGTGCTGATGTAGGTATTGTCTTGAAAGAGTGCATTTAGGGCTACTGATGCCTTTTGTTATATGTGCTTCATTTAGGAGGTCTTTGTTGTGTATGGTTCACATACCTTATTAGCTTGTTTGAGAATTAGATGGTTGTCAGTAAACATGAGACAATTTCTATATTGCCTCAGGATGCCTATATTGACCAAGCTGGTAATGGAGATAGTGGGAAAGTTCATATCCATGGCAACAGGCCCTTTATCATTGATTTGCAGTGAGCATATAGAGTAAAGTCAAGAGTATCTAACTGGCAACTCTGGGAGCAATGTTTGTTACTGGGCAAAAATAGCTGCCTGGTGTACAACTAAGTATTGGTGAAATTTCAAGGGTGATTTTACAGAAAAATGTCAACTCAAAGTGCCTGCATCTAATCAAGGCATTGCCAAACACGTGAGAGCTACTAAAGTAGGCCCTGACAATTTATCGATGAAGTATTTAGGGAGATATTCTGAATTTAGGTTAGGCAGTAAGTAATCAAATAGTACTTACTGAAAAGAAATAATTAGATTAGACCTCATACCACAAGTTCCAGGCCAGATGAATTCAGTTTAGTACACAGACTGATTTATTAAAATAAAAAAAATAAATAAATAACTTCTGCAGTAAAGGTTAACAGCAAAAATTCAAGCTCTTATACCATTAAGAACAAGTAACACTTCTCTGGTCCCTCGGCTTTCAGAAAAGCCTTTTCAGAGTACATCTTTCTGCTAGTAAGCATACAATTAAATACATGCATTTAATCAATTAGTCATCCAATTAAGAATTCACTAAAAAATCCAACTAAAAAGGTTAACTTTTAATATTCTTTTTTTTAACCATCATATATTAAATGTTTCCAAGAGAATTCCTTATTCAAATCTCTTGGAAACATTTTATCATATTTTAAAATAAATATTGCTTGCTTCCTTCTTAAGTGTTCCTTGATTTTTTCATCAGTACTAAACCTAGTATTCACTTGTTCCAAACCAATTGCCTGTAACCCCTGTGGGTCTCCATTATGGTGTTCCTTAAAGTGCATAGCTACAGAACTCTGAAATCTTTGCTTCATGATGTCCCTTATGTGCTCTTTTAATCTTACAGCAAAACGTCTCTTGCTTTCCCCAATATAAAATAATCCACAAGGACATTTTATACTATATATAATCTTTTCACTATTGCAAGTAAAGCTGCCTCTTCTGTCAATTTTTTTTTCCATTAATACTTTTGAAACTGTCCACTATACGTTTGCACACTGTGCCATTGTTACGTGGAAAAATTCCATATCTCACTATATTATTTTCTACATTTTTTAGTCTCTCAAATTTTCCATGTACTAACATGTCTTTAAGACTCCTGCCTCTTTCATATGAAAAGCAAAGTTTAACATTTTTAGGCAGGATTTTTCTTTCTGAATATAAGACCAGTAATACCTATTTTCCCTAAAATATTACAAAAATTAGTATACTTATACACAAAATATAACTCACTTTCTTTTTCTTCAGCTTTCTTTTTCTGCATTATTATGTTCTGTGCTTTATTCACTTTTTTATTCATTACTTTATTATATCCCAACCTACTGTGGTGGTGGTGGTGCTGCGGTAGCATTGTCGCCTCACAGTAAAACATTGTCCTGTTCGATTCTCAGCTAGAGCGTCTTCTGTGTGGAGACATGCATGAATGGGTTTACCTTTGTTGAAGGTTGTGCATCAGGGCTGGAAACTTGGCATGTAAAAATCTACTGCCAATCATTAGCGTACCGGAGTTCCGCTGTGGCGACCCTTAACCGGGAAAAGCCGAAAGACACAACAACTTTATTATATCCCAACCATACTTTCTCTGGCTCATAGCCCCTTTCTATGAACACATTAGCTGTATTTTGAACTTTCTTCTCACATTCCTTCCTCTCACTACATAAACATTTAACCTTAACCATTTCCCCATAAGGAATGGAAGAAATAGTATGGGGGGGTAACAACTAGTTCCATGCAACATAAAGCTTGGCTGTCCCATTTTTCTAAATATTTTAGTTTTAAGCTTACCATCTTCCTGCCCTTCTTTTGTAATAACTAGATAATTTACTGTCTTTCATTTTTGTAACCCATCAAATGTAATCTCAAACCTGTTCACTTGCAGTTCTTGAACACACTTTTCCACTTCTCCATAGCCCCCCTTGAAAACAAAAATCAAATCATTAATGTATCTATAAAAATGAACAAGATGTTTTCTAAAACAGTCATTGCTATACACATATAAATTTTCATAGAGACCCATAAATAAGTTAGCATATGTGGGGGCAAAAGCTGCCCCCATAGCTGTCCCACACTTCTGATAATACAGAGAGCCATCAAATTCAAATATATTATTTTCCAAACAGAACAATGTCAGCTCTATGATATAGTGTATACTGGGGCTCTTTCCCAGAAAAAAAATTCTATAGCTTCTATACCATCACTATCTTTAATGCTAGTGTATAGGCTGACTGCATCTATCACTATATGAAACATGTTCTTCTGTCATGTTATTTTCTTTACTTTATCCAAAAAATCTAAACTGTCTTTGATATATGTCATATTATATTGAATTTCACTTCTAAAAAACTGTTTGCACTCTTGCTCTGTGGCATAATTTAACATATGATGAAACATTAAAATTTTGTCACACTTAAAATGAGGCATAAATTTGGTTTTACAAGAAACACCACTAGTATCAAAATTACTATAAGCATTGCATTCTAAGTCAGAATTACAAGAAAAAAAAACTCTCTTCATCACTTGCGACATCTACAAAACTTACATTGTTCACATCTGCTTCTAAACTTTTTGTTTGATTTCCAAAGAAATCTATTAAATGTAACTTGCGAACAAAGTTAAATACTTCCCCCTTTAACTCATACATTCTGGAAAGAGACGTTGGGATAAATTTCAAACCCCTATGTAAAACATTTTTTCTTCATCACTAATAACGCAGCCAGGCAAATTTACAATATATTCAAAACCACTCACATTTATATTATTAGAAAGTCCCATTTTATTATATCCATTTTCTCCGTTTGTAGGTTTGGGAATTATAATAATTAGATTAGTCAAGAATGATCAGTAGTGGAGATTTAATTAATTGGCTACTACCTGGCTACTAATAGTTCTGGTGTCATTACAGCTTCATGTTGCTGAGATACAATGATCATTTGCTTCTTCTCTCACCAAAAGCAAAAGAATAGCACCAGTCCCAATATAAGCAGGCCACAGCCTCTTTTGTGATTAATAGTATTTTATGATGGAGCAATCCATAGGCTTGTTGCAGCCTTTTCCTGGTAGATACTTTGAATAGAAACCAGACCAATCAGGAAAGTCCAACACAGACACACACTTCTCAGTCAAAGACAGTCAGGAATCAATGCCTTCTGTTCCTTCTCACCAAGAGAAAATCCACAGCACAGATCTGAATCTAGCACATATGAAGCAGTTATCAGACATTCTGGTGGTCAGCAATAGCCAAGAAATAGTATCCTTATGCTCCTTCTCACAGCAGGAGCAAAACAGAAGCAGTAATCCCAAGATGACTACTGAGAGTCAATAACTACTGGTCTTGGACCAGACATTGCAGATTTTAAAGGCAAGATGGAAAAAAATGGAAATGCATTAAGCAGTTAGATGTGAAAGAGGGGGTTACTCAAGCTTTAGTAATCGAGGGGAGTGCCATTAATTTTAAAAGAGAAATATAGATTGGATGGGGGATGGTACTTAGAATTGGCTCTATGGAATAAAGTTGGAGGAGCAATAAATTTAACCAACAGTTCTACCAACCTACCACATTCACACTGCTGCTAATCTCAGCCCACGTTTGGGCACAGTAGAACTAGTCAGCTGCAAAGATATCAAAAAGCCATCAGCCATGCAGTTAACAGGCCTGTAGTGCACCTCATTCTCAGCAGCAGAGATCTGGACTTACAGCTAGATGGTGAGGTCCCAACAGATGCAGTTGTCTTTTACTACATGCCATGTTTTTTGGGGGCATTGATCTGTTAGTACAGCAAATAGTGGAATTAACAGCATCATTCCTGCATGGTCATTACATATTTTAACATTAGTACTACTGTCCTCCAAGACCATATAGTATACTGTATTTGTACCTCATGGTTAAATATCTGTATCCACACCCTTTAAATAAATGTTAGGCATCTAGGCTTAATGAGCACATATCACCCACAAAGCAATCACTGAATTGCTACTGGCCAGGGACATATGATTGTTACACTGCCACTGTTACAAATATTTAGGCTAATGACATATGTGCAAGGCATGCAGCTATGAAATTGTACTGAACATTACTCAGAGTATAAGCACATGAGTATGTCTCTCAGACAGTTTAGCAATACTGCAGGTTGTTAAATTCAGTACCCTTCAATCTTCCATTCACTATACTTTGGCCAACACATTTAAAAATATAGACAAACTCACATCCCTTGTAAGCAGCAGGGTAAGGAACAGTCAGAATCAACTGTTGTACAAAGGAATGGATTTTTAAGAAGTAGTACTTATGTTATACAAGCAGATATCTTAGCCTGAAGACATTTTTCTCCTAAATCACCATTATCAGGATTCAAACAATTGCAGCAGTGTGTTCATAAATAGCGTAATGAGGATCACTGCTTCTCACTGTGCTTATAGCATGTGGATTCACCCCACTGAGCATGACACATACTAATTAGGGCTCATTTCGTCAGTGTTTCTGAATCAGTCAATTTACATTATAAGTACACTTTGTAAACATCACACAGACATGTACATGATGCATTACCTATACCTGAGTACCAGAGGGCAGCACTGTGTGCATGCAGTTAGCCTATGCTTTTACAGATGAAGGAGTTGTCATTTCATATTTAACTATCTGCACATGAAGTCACTGTAAATCACATCTTCTCAACAGCATATACAGAGATGGAGGACTGTCATGTTTCACACCATAATGTGCCATTGGAACCGTAGCAATACAGTACTTATAATTTTTGAGTTTGCCATCTGACATGCAAATGAAGTGCCCATCAATGCCCCTTCATTGTGTAGGTGATGGGATGCCTGAGAATTATTTTGGGTGACAATTTTCTGCCATTTTTCCTTGAGATTCTTTAAGGTGAGACATCATGACTGAAGAAGGAGAGAGTAGTCCTCCTTTTAGAACACAGATGTGATTTGAGGAGTTCAAATTTTTTTTGGACATCCTCCATGACCAGTATAGCTGGAGGCTCCTGAAGGAGGGTTATAAAGGGCCTCAGTATAAGGATGACTCCTTGAATAGTTTGTGCAAGGTTGTCACCCATGCTGCTGGCATCCCACTTATGGGGACACAGTGCCATCACCATTACAGTGACATGAAGTGCTGCAATCCTGACCTCCTACACTGATTGAGGGATGAAGTTAAACAACAGACACAATGACCACACTGTAAGTACAAGTTATTCTAGCTGCACAGATAACCTGCCACTGTGTGGCATCCTCACATTTTACGATTAACCTTTTATGAATATAGGCCCTGAAGAGATCAAAAGGAGTAGGCAGGTGCACAACAGTAGATTGAGGCACTTAGCACTGGTGTCAGTAAACATGCTACATGATGTCTGGCTTTTAGTATTAACATTAGTAGGGATTAAAAAAGAAAGTATACACCGGTACCACAGCTGTCAGTCCTGGCATAACTCAAATGTAGCAGTATGACAGTACAATGTTATAAATGTATTTGTCCATGCCTCTTCCTGTACTGGTGAACAAGTGGATCATAATGTTAAAGCTCTTTTCTCACATTGTAAGGATGGTGAAGATGTCCGTGGGCTCATTTTCTCCACCCCACACTTGTGTCATTATGAAAAATATTTCGTGTACATTGTTCTGTCTCAGTAGCAACATTACATGGGTCATATATATAAGATCATCATTAGTATGTCAAGGGCCATTTTTAATATTATTTATTAAAAAAAATATTTGTTTTTGTTTACAGGGAAAGTCCGACTGGGTAATGCCCATTTTCAGTGGAGGCCCGGGGAGAAAAGCTCCATTTGCTTACATTGCATTATCCTTAGTTCCGGTCAAACACAGAGAATAGTTACATTTCCATTTGTATTTTTACAAAAAGAGTAGATCAAATCAAAGTTTGTTTCCTTTCACCTGTGAATGACATATGTCCAGGGAAGTAAATATTGAGGGAAGAAATAGCCAGGGAATTGTTATGGCTAGGCTAAGCTTGTATAGCCTAGTATCAACCTATGAACCTATGAGCCTATGTATATCTGAGTAGCATGTTTACTTTGTTAATGTATAGTAGTCTTAGACATCAAACTGCATATCTGACCAAAGGCACCCGTTGGCCTGTCTAAACAACTCCTTCTGTCAATCCTATGTCTGACTGGGTGTGATGATGCCTATTGGCTCATGTACCCTTGCATGTGTACATACAAACATGCTTCTGAAATTTATGACTATTTACTGGTTCAAAAAGTATACCATGCTTAGCTAAATCAGTGTCAACACAGTTAAAACTTCAGTTTTTCATTTTATTTGTATTTCCCTTCCCCCAGCCTCTTTGTCACTAATATTTCTCTTACATACATTTATTTTGTTCATTTTAATGTATCTCTCCATTTCTTTCACTGTTATATGCAAAAGCACAGTAATCTGCACCAATCCTACTGGAAAAGCCTGTTGATACCCCACAGGTAACATCAACAATGCAACCACCACCACCAGTGGAAGCAGCCAGTACATCTGGGTCCCAGTGTACCACAATTGTCTCCACTCCTTCTGCTCTTCCTGCACTACCTGTGTCAGGTAACCCTGTACCAGAGGCTGGTACATGTGTACCTGCAGGGAAAAGAGCAAGTGGAGGTGATGTCTTTGTCACCCATTAGTGACTGGCAGAGATTGTGGGAGATGATATTGACAAGAATTTGGATGTCCACATCAACCAAATGAAGAACATGCTCCAGCAACTCATTGAGTTGTGTCCCTGCCCAACACTGGCTTCACTTTGTGAACCAGGTGCAGTGGTGACAGTACCCAGTGTGACAAGTAATCTCCCACTGGGCTTTGACTTGCATAGACTGCAGCTGTGAATATCTAATCCTATCCCCCAACCTAGCACCCCCCCTCTCTTTGGTGTCCATGCCCCCACCTGTTGTTCATCCAATCCTGCTCTCACCATTGTCTTTCCTTGTTTATCTGATGCCTCCTTCACTGTTTTGTCCCCCTCACTATATTAGTCATGTCTGTCGTCTTCTTTTTCCTAACCTAACCTAACCTAACCTAACCTAACCTATTAACCTTACTTTTACTTCCTTCCCAAACATTCCCTTCTCTTCATAAAAATAAAATAGGTGGTTGTCCCACAAATTCCCTTCTTCCACACCTCCATCCTGCTCATTCCTTATTTGCAATCCTTCTGTTCTACCCTTTTCTTGTTTCCCCTTCTCATCTCTTTCCTATACTCTCTTTTCCAACTTTTAATCTGGTCAAAAATAGAATTGCACCAGTCACAAGACCCATAATGCCTGCTAAGTCACTTACCTTTTTGTAGTGAAACTGTGTGTGATCTGTCACAAAGAGCACCATCAGTACCCCTATACAACAGTTGAGAAATGGCACTGCTCATTGTACAGGATCATAGGCTCATAGGTTCATAGGATATTACTAGGCTGTCAACTTGGAGGTCATTTTAAGCCTAGCCATTTCAATCCAATGCAATACTGTAGAGATACTAGTCAATACCCAAAATTACATTTAGTGATGACTGCCCATGTCCAGGAGGGTTGTGGGCGCTATCCCCCGTAAGAATTTATGGTGCCCCATCCACTCATCCAGGTTCCTCTTGAGCAGTGTCATAGAGATGCTCTGATTCACAGGAATTGGTATCCTGTTCCAATGATGTGGCAGTCTCTGGGAGATAAATCTGTCCCTCCAGCATTTCCTATTTAAGTCACAGGCCATATTTAAGTCCCTGGAATGGGTAGTTCTAGACCGATTTGATTTATGGATATACGGTAAATTCATTAGGTTTGGGTCTTGGGGTGTTCTGTAGGCCCGGCATTAGTTTGCCTTAAGAAGTCTATATGATACAGAGTATAGTGACATTGATTTTACTCAGTCCATGTAAGGCACATGCTGTAGACCCTTGATCTTCTTTGTTAGAAACATCTGAGGTCTCTCTAATTGCTGTAGATGCTTAATATGGTACATACCAAATGGGGTGTTATACTCAATTATGAGCTGGACAAGTGCTGAGTATAGGGGGTTATAACTTATTTTGCCCTCGAGGCAATGCCTTTACTAATCAAGTGAGCTACATGGAAAGCTTTCCTTACAATGGTAGACACATGGTGGCCAAAGTTAAGGTTATGTTCAACCTGTGATCCCAGGTCCCTTACCACTTTTGGGTACATAGGCTATTGTTATAGCTCTGATAGTGTGAAGGGACATTGTTTGTGCCGAAGAGAATGACGATGCATTTCTTTACATTCGGTTTGACACCGTGAGTAATACACCTGTCATTGGTTGGAGTGAGACCATCCTGGAGTATACTGACATAATTTGGGAATTCAGTGATTGCACCTAGTTTTCATTCAGCTGCAAATTTGGTCAGCCACAACCCTTTAGCTGTGACCAGAGCTTTTGAGAAGTATATACCAAACAGTAGGGTCCCAGCACTGACCACTGTGGCATCCCGCTGGTAAAAGGGCTGCTGGTTGATGTGGGGTCACCCACTTTGATAGTGTGTGTCTGGTTTGTGACCCAGTTGGCAACCCATCTTACAATGTAGGGTGTACATTCAGTTTGATAAATTTGTCACTTCAATTAAGTCCAGTTCCTGTCAGCTACTACTATATATTTGCATAAGTTGCCATTAGAAGTGCAAATGCTCTGAGTGTCATTGTGTGGCAGTTGGTAAATATGAACTATGATAAAGTTCATTCTTTTGGTCTGCTTCCAAGGCTCAGTTGTACATGCACTGATCTGCAGAGTGCAAATGAAGAGGGTTTGGGGTTCTATACTTCTCAGTGTGGAATTTTTTGTGACTTCTCTGCTGCTTCCAGTCTGCAAAAGTGTCACAATCATGTGCCATGTGCTTCAAGTATGGAAGTGCCTCTATGGCTCATCTTGTAAAAGCAGTTTTGGTAAAATATAACTGAATATAATAATCAGTTCATATCCCTTGATGGTTATATATTGTTTGTTTCCCCTTATGTGAATGTGCAATAATCACCCGCTAAGTGCCTCACTGACACCTTAATTAAGACTGCTTCTACATCTTACTTTGCAAATGCAATGTTTGGTAGAGCATAACTGAAAAGTGTTGATGGTTTAAATCCTCTTATGGAAGAATATGTATTGTTTTCCTGACAGATGCATTGTAGAACAAGTATATTAACCAAATGCTGATGGTGTCATTGTTGGTATAGGTCAGTCCTCTTGTTAATTTTCAGTACACCACCTATCCAGTTTGTGCTTCACCTTTTCTAAGTTAAGGGAATTCAGACTGAGATCTGTATTTCTCAGTCATATTCCCTTCTGCATTGTGTTACGCATACCTGACTTGGTCAGTACTTCCCATGGTGGTCTTTTGTTCATTTTTGTGTATTTATGTGGCTGTACTACTGCCTCTACCCTCTCACTTTAGGCATTCATTGCATCAGTATTGCCATCTATGCACACTGTTTTGCACTGACTACCTCGCTCAGTGTTTACAACAAGTGCTCATACTTTACTGCAGACAAGAGGTGGTCTAACAAAATCTTTCTATGGGTCACTATTGTGTCTGTGACATGCAGTTGCTTTTCAAGCACACTCTGGTGTGGTTGCATGCATTGTTAATGAGTCTCATGGCTCATCTTGCATGAATTGCAAGCAGTATTGGCTTAGCCCTAATTGTGGGTGTGACATTTCTGAATCTCCAGGACAGTGCAAAGTAGCATACAAGTAGGCATTTCAGCTGGCTTGATGAAAAATGTGGCTGCAGCTATAGTGTAATCTTATTTTTTTTCACAATTTAAAACTAGGTATATATATTTATTAATTTAATTTGTTAGTTATTCTAGGACATTTACTATGTACTCAACTTTATCTCAATAAATTAAAAAAGACAACATAATTATTAGGCAAAAAATCTCACTTATCAATGGCATACATGAAATAAGTTTTATGGTGTTCTTACTAATTGAACTTAGAATACATGAAATAAGTCCTGTGATATTTCTTTCTGTCCCATATAGTTAATAGCTATGTGTTTCATCTATAGAAATGAAAGTACTTATTTTTATAGAAAGGAGTTTTTATTGTCTTATTACACAGACCTGTCAAAAAACTGAGGTGATCTGACAATTCCAACAGATAGTCCATACAAGACTAATCTTTTCTCCTTGTATGGACTATCTGTTGGAACCGTCAGGTCTAATCTTATGTCTTGATTATGTTATATTATTTTATGTTTCACTATTTATGGTTCAATCTATTTGAAGATATGGAAACATTTTAACAAAAATTTCTGTGAATAAAAAAAGACTAATCTTATGTCCTTGTAGTTATATCTTAACTTGCCATCGCACAATATGGTCAACAAGTTAATTGACAATGTCGTAATTCTTTAAGGGGAGACTACAAATTATACAGCTTCCTAAATGTCACTGTGCCAGACTACACTTCATCCATACAGAACTTAAATATAATTAATGCAGCGTTTATTCTACACATCTTTAAAAGAAGGAACTTTGAGATTAATGTCAATGTGCTGGATGCTGCACGTCTTTCTTCCACTCCATGATCAAACAGCAATGCACTCTCACCCCCATCACAGCACATAGCCCCTCACAGTAAGCACAAGACTCAAGGTCAATCTGATAATCTCCTAACACAGCCTTTCTCTTAATTAGGTGACCACTGACTAAAGACATGTGAGTGAGTATTTTGCATATATCAGTACTTGCTCACATTCCTTCAGATCACCATGGTGATGTGATGAAGGTGATGGGCATCATAGACTCAAATTTCTGATACCCCTCCAAAAGCACACCTCAATCCTGTTGGTCAGTATATGAGACATAATGGCCTAATTGGTTTGCTCAACTACGATTTACTTTGTTTTCTGTTGGCTGTTGTAAATGGTATCATCTCTGTGATATGGCTTCCTTTCTAGAGGATTATTCAGGCTTCCTTTGTGTTATATCACCCAAAGTTCAATTTAAAATAAGTTGTAACCATATGGCATACGTTATATCACTGTGCTCATAACATGTTCAGGACAACCCTGCTCTGTTCCTGTCAGCTTCCTCTTTCCCTTGATAATCCATACCTGGTTATTGGATTCACAGCCATGTTCAGGCTAGTTTGCATGTCCAATGGGTAAGAACAGGTGTAATTCACGGACACATCATTGCTGAGGTATACTCCATTAACATCTGTTGCTTTAAACAAGATGACGGTGATATAAGTTACATAGGATCCATTTACCTGCACAAAGAAATAAGAACACCTAGTAAGATATCTTGCCTTCCGGTTACAGAATGTTACATTTTATCCATCTGAATTGCTACCAGAACAAAAGATGTGTTGCCCAAGATGGTGCCTCAGTTCCATGATGGAGAATTGATGGGATCATGTAGGGCAGTAGTGACGCAGAATTGGGTCCTAAACATGGGGTGTGAGAAACAGAGCTGCAGACACAGACTAGGTTTGAATTACAGTGCTGGGTTCTAGTGTGAGGATGCCTGTTTGCCTGTTTCATGACTGCTTCTGACTATTAGATCGGAAGAACACTTCGTTAAATGCTCATTGTGAGGGAATGCAGAGAATGATCAAGCCTCAAAGAGTGAAATAAAATGACATCTATTTATTTATTTAAAAGTATTTGATTTATTTATCTTGCTATCTGGGGACTACCAAATGGTCAGTGCACATATGCAGTGGAAACCCAGAGAGAAAATTACACAATAAGTGATGTAGGATATGAATTAAACTATTTCAATCAAGTGCATGGTTTGCTTATAGTGTTAATAACAATAACCACAATCACCTGTAGCAATATGGAAAGAAAAAAAATCATAAGGGTTATTTCTATGACTGCTATTAACATGGCACAGAGCCCACTAAACATAGTTAGCTAAGACAGAGATTTATTCAAATGAACTAGTCCTTCAGAAAAAGGCAAATGGGAAAGGTATGTTATGCAATGCTTACACCCCTGTTAAGTAATATAATCACATCAAACACTAATATAACTCTGAAAAAGAATATCCCATGTTCTGATAACCCTGGAGTTTCTTTTTTTCAACATCTGATATGTTCTTCTCGGCCATTTCTGCTTCAGCAGTAGTGGTTTCCACAAATGAACCTGATAAAAACTGTATTTGTTAACCAGGGTAGACCACAGATCCACATGGACCTATTTCAATCTCAGTGCAGGAGCACAGTCTGCTTAAGTACCTTGCTGAAGGGTCACACAGTTGGAAAATGGAAGCTGTGGGAATCAAATCCAGGACTATTGCAACACAGTATAGGCATATCAGCCATAGTCTCAAGCCACTGTGTCAAACAGATTACAATAACATTTTAAGTAATGTACGGTAACACCACTTGCATGATAAATACAATGATGTTCTCTATGTACTGATTTTCACCACCAAGGTAACTTGTATAAACATGATACAGCAGCTGAAATGGCATGCAGAGAGCATTATAAATATCTATCGTTAGCTATATCTATTCATGTAACATCCAGTTTAATTCACAATCATCGTTTTACTTCTCCCTCACCCAAAACTGAACTGTTGCAAGATTTTCTACCACCTGTTACATTCTGTGACATGGTCTTCCATCATCCAGGTAAGAAAATATACCAAGAATACAGTAAGAGACAGTGAGAGGTAAGACTGATTTGAAAGTGGGAGGGGACAAGAAGAGACCTGGAGAAGCTGCAGCAATACATAACAGCTCCCTTCCCTGTGTTGGGTGCTCATTCTCCTTTGTTCATTGCCAGCTCTTCTTATGTCCAGGTTGATAATCATATCCCAGCCATATGAGGTAAGTTAGTAGAGAACCAATGGTCTGGTGCAAAAGTAGCATGTGCTGTCTGCATAAATTACAAGTAGGAAGGGCCCAGATACTGAACCTGCAGAATATATGTAATGACTTTTTTGGATGCTAAGGTGACCCTTATCCAATTTTTTGCTACCTACAGATTTAGCAGCTGGGGAATGGTTGCATTTTAACTGTTAAACATGATAAGTTCATGGAAGAATCCCCGAGGTGTTGAAATCTGAAGTGTGACAATTCAAAATAGCTTTTTTTGGCAGATATTACCAAAATTCAGAAGATTGCACTTTTCTCCAGGTTGTGGTAGCCTTGGATGAATAACGTAAGGGAAGACAGCAGCTTGCCTCATGAGTGGGTGGTGTTGGGTGCTCTATCCTCTACTGAAAAGAAAGTGCAAATTTGTAGTTATTTAGAAAAAACTTATTTTTAGTGGATCAGCTATAACTAGGGGTGGTCTAATGGTCAGGGTGTTAACCTCACAGACAAAAGGTACAATATTTGATTCTTACTTGGGATGCATGCCTAGGCATTAAAAGGCCCACATGGCCATTTGTCTAGCACTAGCTTAAAAAAGGGGGTCTATATTACCTTATCGAAAGATGAAAAGAGTGAACACTTTTTCATCGATCCAAAAAGGTCGAAACCCCTAAAGAGTGAAGCAACGGAACAGCAATTTTTTTCCCAGGGGAAAAAATCGCTGCTCCGAAAAAAAAAAATGTGGGAGGCTGTGCACCCCACACCCCCCTACTTAAATATACCAATTCTGAGATCACATCATAGTGGAGGAAATAGCAAAGTCTCAAAGACAGCCCACCAATTTTTTCCCTGGGAAAAAAATCGATGGTCCATGTCTTCACTGTTTAGGGGTTTTGACTTTTTCGGATCGATGAAAGAGCGTTCAAACTTTTCATCATTCGATAAGGTAAGATAGACCCTAAGAAGGAGGTGGGTTTAGCATAATAGTTAAGGTTTTCATGTCATTGACACAAGATACAGGGTTTGATTTTGACCTTCAGTTATTGGCTAGACTTAAAATGTCCTTTTGGGGTAGTTAGCCTAGTACTGACCTATGAACAAGTTATCTTTCAGATTTATTTTTTATTAATTTGTTAACTGTGTAATTGAATTGGTCATCCTGGATTCTTTTGAGCCTAGACTTAGGCCACGAGGGCAAATAAATATGTAATACATCATCATCATCCCCCTTTTTCCCATTTTTTCTACATGGGGTTGGGGTATCGTGTTAACTATCACCAACTCTCTCAGTTCAATGCCACACTCCTGCCTTCTTCAACACTCATACCTGACTGTTGCAGATCTTCTTTCACACTTACCTTCTTCCTTTCTGTCTCAAATCTTCCTCATCAGATTGTCTTCTGCTTTTCTACCCGTGTCCAAACCACCGTAATCTGTTTTCTTTGATCTTTTCTGCAATTGGAGCTACTTTGGCATCTGCTCTTATGTTCTTATTTCTTCATCTGTCCCAGTGTGTGCATCCTACCACCCTTCTCAGGCACTTCATTTCCATCACCTCTAGCTTCTTCAACTGTTCTGCCTTTACTGCCCAGGTTTCTGTATCATACAGTAGTACTGGTCACACCACTGTCTTGTACACCATACTTTTAAGCTTCTTTGTCATTTTTCTGTCATAGACTACACCTGACACTCTATGCTAGTTGGCTGCAGTCCCTCTGATTCTAGCTTTGACCTCTTCATTTGGACTTCCCTTCTCCTCAACCACCCCTCGCAGATACTTGAAGCTGTTTACCTGTTCTACTATCTTCCCTTTTCTCTCTGTTCTCAGCTTCTTCTGAGATGTTTCTAATACATTTGAACAATTTAAAGTAGCTTATCAGCCATCATGTTTTAATAAGGTGAGAAGAAAACTAGAGCACCTGGAGAAAAAAAGTCTATGTAAATTCCACATGCACAATGAGTGGAGGTCAAAAATGAACCCTAGACTCCAGTGATGTGAGGTAGAGACATTGTCCACAGAGCTACCATGCTACCTGAGATGGCTTTATGCATGGCTGACCTCTAAAGGGCCACCATACATGATTCATGTCTGTGTTTATGTGTGTATGTGTATGTAATTTAAACTAGCTGTTGTTTGTATGAGAAATAAAGTGTGTGTATTGCTGTATGAGAAAGAAGGTAGGTGTGTATGTGTTTTTAACATACTTCTTGACTGTCCAGATTTAGCCTTATAGTTTTAGTCTGTTTCTCATAGAAGTTGTGGAAATTCGTGGAGGACTGAAGACACTAAATCATGACATATATATGAGTTTCACACTTCACATCCTTCAAAATGTGCATACCAATACAAATTCTGTTATTCAAGCAACTTTCTAAGTTGAGCAATATTTAAATTCTATCCCTATTTTTGGGCCATTGAATCCCAATTATTTAGGCTTTGTCCAGATTTTTTGCACTAAGGGTTGAGTGGTATGCATACTTCTCAACTAACCAGATTTTTATTCCATGTTTTTGGCAAATTAATCATAAAATTTGTGGTTTTCTGGCAATTCATGGAGGATTGGAGTCACTAAATTATGGCATACGAATTTTAGATTTTATATCTTAATCCTATCTTCTACCTATCTCCTAATTTTTAATGCCTACCTTGTACACAACAACTTGTTCTCAGACTGTAAAAGTTGCCTTTGTCACAAAGTATACCATTTTTTTTAACTGAAGTATGTAATATGGAATCTCAACAGGAGGTAATGTTTTTATAAACTTATTCAAAGCCAGCATTTTTTCTTTATTCTTTTTGTTGATTTTTACCTGTATCACTAGCAGGCATAACCTTATCTGGCACAAATTAAGTTTTTTTATGTAAACTACACAGCATGTTATTATTACCTTTTAGACTTCTTCTGCTTATGAATGTTTCTATGTAAATATTGCTACATGTTTTTTATTACCTTTTCTGACTGCATGTTTTTTTGACTGAGCTATTCTGACTGTATTGTGTTTATGGAGCTTTTCTCCTCGGGCCTCCGCTGAAAATGGATATGTATCCAGTCGGACTACCCCGGTCAACAAATGTAAAATAATAAAATAAAAAATATCGTTCAAAAAATGCATGACAACACACATCCTGTTATTCGAGCAACTCTGTAAGTTAAAAGGAACAATATTTACACTCTATCCTTATTTTTGGGCCATTTATCTCCATTATTTTAGGCTTTGTAAAGATTTCTTGCACTAAGAGGTTGAGAGGTATGCATACCTCTGAACTGTTTAGATTTTTGCCTCATATTTTTGGCCTATTCGGCATATAATATGTGGTTTTCTGACAAATCACTGAAGATTGAAATAACTAAATGTCATACATATGAGTTTCAGACTTCATTTCCTTCAGAAAATGCATGCTAAGACAAATCCTGTTATTTTAGAAACTTTCTAAGTCTATAAGAACAATATTTAAAATCTGTCCCTAGTTTTGGGCCTTTGTCCCCCCATAATTTTAGGCTTTGTCCAGATTTCTTGTGCTAAGAGGTTGAGAGGTATGGCTGTATGGTATGTAATGCCCTGCCCTAGCTGGGGGGGGGGTATGTGAGGCAGGTTAGTCAGGTAACTTGATCAAGCTTGACCCTATAACTTGGTTACAGGAGACAAGAGCCTGAATCCTCTACACCAACTATCAGTCTACTGAAGGAATTGTGAACTTTAGTAGAGACAAGTGCCTGTCCTTTATAATGACTACCAGACTGCTGAAGGAATGTGAGCTTCAGTGGAGACAAGAGTCTGAATCTTCTATACCAACTACTAGTCTGCTGAAGGAATTGTGAGCTTCAGTGAAGAAAAGAGCCTGAATCTTCTACACTAACCACCAGAATGCTGACAGAATTGTGAGTCTGAGTTTCAGAACGTTTCAGGAAATTATGACTTTCAGTGCATTTTCATGGAACTGTGAGTATCAAAGGAAGAGAAGTTTACTGTTACTCATGCTAAGTCTGTTTTCAATGTGCAACTAATTGTTTTGTTTAGCAAATGGTAATCACTGTTTGTGTTGTAGAATTTGAAAGCAGTGTTAGTAGCATAATTGCCTTTGGTGCGGAAGGCTATGGATTCTACTCCCACACCATGTAGATGGTGTGCTGGTATTGCAGTGCCCTTTCAACTGCTGATTATTTGGTGTATTTTAAAGGGGGATAGAGGTTCTGCACTCCTGCATGTGCCCTCCTTTGTATGAGATGCCTAGTAACTCTGAACATATTGTCAGTTTGTCAGTCATTCTTTTATTGCAATATTACCAGCTTACCACTTTTTTAATGTTACATAGGCAATTAATTCTTCAAGAGCAGCAGGCACTGAATTTGTAGAGGAAACAATGAAATGTAAAGTTGTTTGACAGTAGAAACCTCTTCATTAGTTACAGAACTCTTTACTGTGGAATCATTTGGATGGCTTTTACTAACGCACACATTGTGCTTACTGACTGATAATTGGTGGATTGTAATAGATGTCTGAGTGGCGTTTTATGATTGAAATTTTTTGAAATGGGTAGTTCTGTCATTATCGGTTCATGCATTTTGTTTTATTGGTTACTGGAAGAATGTTTAAAACTACAAATTTAAAACTCTTTCTAACAATTGCTGCTGTATTATACAAGGAATATAATTTAATACAATCAGTAAGGTGAATCAAACAACACATACATTTATGCATGGCCCTAAAAATGTATTGAAGGATCCTATGGTTTGAAAATGGCCCAAAGGTAAACTTAATTCTCAACTGGCCAGATGCATGTTCTTTGGATGTGGGTTTTAATGCTGTTTCAATGAATTTGAGCTTCAAGGACAGAGAAGAGTACTGCTCATACTGTCTGTTTTCATTGTCAGAGTGTATTTTTATTTAGAAAATGGCTATTAGTGTTTGTTCATAGGTTTATAGGTTCATAGGTAAATACTAAGCTATCTGCCCGAGGGCATCTATAAGCCTAGCCAGAATGTGTTGACTTTCTCCGCCCCCTTAGATTAGTTCCCTGTGCTTCTGTCCAGCAGAGCCACTGCAGTGATCCCCGGGATAAATTTTCTGTTTCCCATCCACTCGTCAAGGTTTCTCTTGAAGAGTGTTAGTGAGGGGCTCTGCCTAATGTAGATTGGAATCCTGTTCCAAAGCATGGGGAGTCTCTGGGACAGGGATCTGTAATCATTGTAGAAGCAAATAAGAAAGTAGTATGCAGACTGGCAGGTTTGAACAGTGTTTATGGTAACTGGAGAGAAATATCCTAGTAATGAAACACTGGAATGGGTAAGGAAGGGGCTTCTTCGGGGGGGGGGGGTAGGGATTGCCACAGAAAGGGCTGCTCTGGGAGGTTCCTGATTTATTACCCTGCCTAGGGCCCCATTTGACCTTGATCCAGTTCTGTACATGAGTGCTGATAATGCTTCAATTTTACAGGATGTTTATAGATAGACAATGATCTACAGTATTAAAGCTTTCTATGGTTCTATGGACAGTGCATAAATATTTATTTTATTTTATTTTACATTTGTTGACCGGGCTAGTCTAACTGGATACATGTTCATTTTCAGTAGAGGCCCGGAGAGAAAAGCTCCAAGCATAAGCAATAACAATATAAAAAAGGAAATAAGTGAAATAAAGTCATATAAGGTAACAGTACTATGGTAACATTGGTAAAAGGAGAAAAGTAAAATGGCATTAAAAAATATTGACTATAAAATTTCAGGTAAAAGTTAAACTAAATATAAATAAACAAATGCATTAGATAGAATTAGGGTATGTGTAAAAAGATTAGTTCTTAAATTTTATCATATTACTAAGATTAAAGCAAGAAGAGAAGTAACTAGTTTTGGAGGCAAATAGTTGTGGGGGAGGGGTAGGGTAAGAACAGGAGTGAAATAAAAGTTTCAGTCTGGGTTTGCACAAGGACAAAGCCACTTAGTTTTTAGATGTTCTTTTATGTGTTTTTTGAATTGAGAAGCAGATGCTAGGGTAGATAGTTCAGGAGGGAGCTGATTCCAGTTTTTCCCTATAGTGTTTGAGAAAAGTGAATCACCAGCTTTGTTGTTAGATTTAACTGAGGAGACAAGGAGTTTATTTGCAGAACGTAGTGTAGCCAGATTTTTATACGGAGAGATCAGATTAGAGAGGATGGGGGTATCACTGGGGTGGTGTAGGATCTTTTGTGTGATAAGTAACTGTTGACAGAGTATATGGTTCTGTATTTATAACCATCCTAGTTGTCTAAGGTTAAAGCAGTGGTGGGTTTTAAAGGGAGAGCATGTGATGAATCTAGCTATACTATTATAGCAGGTAGAAAGTTTGGAGATGTTGTTGTTAGATAGGCTAGTATATATAGCAGAGGCATAGAAAAGGGTAGAAATGAGGTGGGTTTGTGTGATAGTTTTCCTGGCTGAGGGGGTAAGGAAGGGTTTAATTCTGTAGAGGGTACCAAGTTTTTTGTTGACAGACTTTATGGTGGAGTTAATATGGTTGTCATAGTTAAGATGATTGTCAATTGTGACACCTAGTAGGCGGGTGGTAGTATCTGGTGCTATATTAGTAGCATTATTAGAGGTTATAGAGAAGAATGGAGTGGGTGACTTATGAGTTGGCGTAAAAAGCAGTAGTTTTGTTTTTTTAGGATTAAGGAGAAGGCGATGTTGCATGAACCAGTTTTCTACTTTTTGGAATACAGTTTGGGTTAGGGACTGGAGGGAGGCTATGTTGTTGGAAGTACAGATTAAGGTAGAGTCATCTGCATATTGAATGCAAGTGGCATGGGGTATGTTCAAGTGGAGGTCGTTAATAAATATGGAAAAAAGAAGTGGACCTAAGATAGAGCCTTGAGGGACTCCAATATTTACAGGAAGTAAGGAAGACAAATTGTTATCCCAGAGTACAGCTTGCTGTCTATTTTGAAGATAACATCTGAACCATTGTAATGCTTGTAGATCGAGAGAACGGTACTTTAGTTTTTCAAGAAGTAGGGTATGATTAACCATATCAAAGGCTTTTGACATGTCTATAAATAGTGCAGAGGAAAAGGAGTTATTATTCCGGTTTTGTTTATAGTATCAGTGAAGGAGAGAAGAGCAGTAGTAGTACTATGGAATGGTCTAAAGCCATGTCGACAGTTGGCTAGTAGGTTATTTTGTAGAAGGTGGTTGAGTAGTTGTTTGTGAATACATTTTTCCATTATCTTAGCTAATGGGGAGAGTAAGGCAATGGGTCGGTAGTTAGTGAGGTCAATTGAAGTTCCACCTTTATGTAGAGGGATAATGTGGGATACTTTCCATATGGTAGGGATTTTGCCTTCAGAGATGGTTCTGTTAATAAGGATAGATATGAGGTAGTCAGTGGCTTGTGCAGCAATTTGTAGGTATTCAGATGGGAGACGGTCAGCGGATGGAGTGCAAGGTTTTAGTTTAGTAAGTAGCTTGTAAATAAGAGATGCTGGAACAGGGTGTATATGAAAGGTTGGGGAAAAAGTATTAGAGGTATTCGATGAAGAAGCAGGTAAAGGTGGTAGTGAGTTGGCTAGGGATTGAATGGCTTCTGTAAAGTAGTTATTAAAGGCATCAGGGATCAGGTTGGAATTATTTTGGTTGAAACCTGCTGGTGTGGGAGTAGCAGTGTTTCCTGGCTGAAGAAGTTTATTGATTCCTGACCAAAATTTTTTTTGATCATGTACATTTAAAGTCAGCGACACTCAGCAATGCTGCATCCTTTACATGTCCTGGGCAAAAGCTATCTAAAACTTCAGAGAAAGAACATAGTGATGTTTTGCAAAGCTGTATGGTTTATCATGTATCATTGCACTCACTCTAGCACTTTCATCAACAAAAGGTCAATAAACCTATACTCAGAGTTTATCATCTGTCCCTTTCTTATGAATAATGGTTGATATGGCCTGTTTCTATAGGATAGAAATAACCTTTTTCTAGTTGGTTTTGACTGACCACTGTATTGAATGACCGTCCAGTGATGTCATTAATGACAGAGATAAATCTTTGGGACTATCTGGCATCTAGGCTGAACCTCTCTGCTTATGAATGAGAGAGTATTTCTCTAGTTCTAAGTGATTGACCTGTAACTGAAATCTGTAATGGTAGAAGTGATTTCTTTACTGCAATACCGATCATCTTTTGTCGACATCTTGCTTTTAGGAATTCATGTTATAACACAGCAGAAATGTTCTAAAATGCTGCTTTCTGACATCAAGACACTTCAAAACCTTACAAAAACTGAAGAAGGTAAAAGATGGCCAATTGTCCTCTTCAACGCCATTGTGTGGGCTTCATCCCATTTACCCTTTTTTAAATATATTGATCTACAGTCACTGAATCATGAAGAAAGGGAACAAGACTCAAAGTGAAACAATGTTTCAGCACCCCACCTATAGTTCTCTGCTGTAAGATACAATGCATTTAAACTGCACTTACAGTTTTTACAACTGCACATTGGAATACTTGTCCCAATTCCATCACCTCCACTGCATTCAAGCCTCAACAACACATACAAACCCTTCAACACTGAAAAGTGAAGTAATAAAAATGTGATACTCAGCCCACTACATTTGCAATCACTGACCATCAAAATTTGTGCTTTGATCTTAATGCAACAGATGAAACTCGTTGCTATTAAATTGTGTACCCATGACCAAACAAACACCTCTAATACTTCATATGTGTGCTACCTTTAGGAAAATGCAGAGAACTAAAACAGCTAAGGCAGAAAATAGGGATAACAGAATGAAGTGAGTGAAGGGTACTACATCTGAGCCCTCAGTCATGGGGATTGAGACATCATAGGGCTTACACACTGCTATTATGGTGGGGTAGCTGCCTCAACACTTTCTTGTAAAATTAACTCATCATTTCTGATCTTACTTTTGGAGATGCAAATTTTAATTGCTGGAACCTGTGTTCTGAGAGACTGCCTTCCAGACTATCTGCAAATATACAGAGCTGAGTATATATTTTTTGGTTATAGAGTTTGTTAATTGTTGCTTAGATCTCTGTTGAAACTGTTGTCTCCCTGTTCTGAGAGACTGCTTTCCTATCTATCTGCAAATATACAGAGCTGAGTATATTTTTTTGGTTTTAGAGTTTGTACTGTTAGTTGTTGCTTAGATCTCTGTTGAAACTGTTTTGTCCCACCCACTCTTCCTATTTTTGGCTTGTAGTTTAAATTTGGTGGCTTCTTTTCCGCCCCACTGTAGATTTGATTTGGGACACTCCCCCAGTCCCATCTCTTTACCACATTCTACCTAATAAACTCTTTCTGCATTTGCTTTTAGTCCTTTTTAATTTAATTGCATTTTTTAAACTGTTTGGTCTAATATTGCTACAGACTCAAGTGTGCTAGCTTGCACTGCATGTGAATTGTTTTTACTACTGTTTTTGCTACTTTTCTGTAAAACAAAACAAAAAACAAAAAAAAACTGTAAGCCTGTTTCCTACCTTTCCTGTAACTAGTGTTCCAGATACAGATTTGCTGTATCCAGGACTGTATGTAAGCTTCTGAGCCCCCCAAGCCTGTTTTTTTGTTGGAGGGAAGCCTTCTAGCTTATCAGTGGAAGTGGTAAGCACTAGGTAACCTGTCTACCACATAAGGAGTGGTTCTGGCCCAGAAATTATAGTTATTGGCTGTTTGGGCAATCTCTTCCATCTCTCTCAACTTTCTGATTTGAAAGCCTGCATTTGCACTTGTTTCTGTCCTGTAACTCGTCTAGTGCAGATACATATTCTTAGTTTTAGCACTTAAATTTGCTTATTCGTGCTCAGCACTTGTTCAGAACTTGTAAGCACTAAATAAGCTACTAATTACTATAGCACTCAATCTTCCTCATTACCTAGATAAAAACAGTTTTTGTACTTACTTTTCTCACTTGCTTAGAGAAAAACAGCTCTTGTACTCACTTTCCTCACTTATCTAGAGGAAAATTGTTTTTTATTCAGGCATGTCCAAGGGTCAGCTCCCAGTGTTCTCTCCTGTCTATCTGATGAATCTGGCCATCTTGAGGCAATGTAGAAATTGCCTCATGTACACAGACAACCCTCTCCTCCTACCACCCAACACTACAACCTGTGAGAGATGCACTTATCTAGCCAAACTGGAGGTAAAGCTCTCTCCAACCAAAACTGAACTTGACAGTCATGAGGCGAAGGTAAACATTTGCACCACACCACACTCATCACATAGTCTCACTAAATCTACACCACCAAAATCCACACATAGTAACACAAAAACATTTGCGGAGGCTCTGAATAATAATCTGTCTAAGCAACAGAGACCACCAAAGCAGAAACGCAAGCAACCTCCATCCCCCAACACAACCCAAATGACACATAGCCCACAGACTCACTGTGCCACTCAACCACAGCCAATAAGGCAAAACAACGTACCCAACACACTAGTCATAGGTTACTCTATAGTCAGGCACACTGATGTCCCACTCACCAGGCTAAACAAGGAGAAGGTTACTGTCAGCTGTCTGTTGGGTGCCAGGATCCACCACATAACCCACACACTCAGGTCACTCCACAATAAGTACAAATATGACTGTCATTGTCTATGTTGGTGTGAATGACCTGAGACGTACCTCCCTGGGCTACATGAAAAGAGACATGGAAGAGCTCTCCGATCTTGTAGCCCAGGCAGGTATGACCCTAGCCCTGAGTAGCATTCTGCCATTGCCCAGAATGATACCGCAGTACAAGGACAAAATGATTGACTTCAACAATTGGCTAAGCTTCTTGTGTCATTCTAAGGGGATCCAGTATCTGTCTGCTTGGGCTGACATGGTCAACAGAACATAATGCTTTGCCACAGATGGCCTGCACTTGCCACCCCTGGGATTCCGGATACTGGCTAAGGCTCTTGCTGCCCCTATAGTGCCTTTTTTAGGAAAGGATTCACCACCATAACAGGAACAGGCAAGCAAAAACTGAGGGCAATGCTACTCAATGCTAGAAGTCTAAATCTCAAAATGCACTCACTCGAGGCACTCCTTAAAATGGAAAACATCGATATCTGTGCAGTGACTGAGACCTGGTTCAAGGCTCCAGAAAGCACCCCTGCACTACCAGGCTATAACTCTTACCACACTTTTTGGCCATGTAACCTGGACCGAAACACCAAAGGCAGAGGTGTGTCCATATTCATTAAGGATCTCCACATCTCCAGGCTAGTTGCTCAGCATAATGCATCCAATGTTATCCAAGTGCAACTAACTCTGGGCAAAACTGCAATCCAAATTGTAGCTTGTTAAAGATCCCCCACCATGCCCCAGGATTCCCACTCATGTTTTCTTTATGTACTGGGAAATATTAGGATTCAACCAAACACCGTAATAATGGGTGACTTCAACTACCCCACCGTTAACTGGGAAAACTACTCGTGAAACAACTCCTTAGCTCAACACTTTCTGGAATTCATAAACTCCAGTGCCCTGGATCAACTTATCCACACCCCCACCAGGGTCAACAATATCCTAGACCTAGTCATTACCAACATGAGTGACCGGTGTTCCACACCTGAAGTCAACTCCTCGTTGGTCCGATCTGACCATAAGCTAATCACCCTTGATATCCACATCCCACCCCCACCCCCCATTAAGGAAACCATGGTAAAAAATTTCTCCAAAGCCAACTTCATGCTTCTTAAGACAAAAGTGATGAACTTCATGACACCCATGCAGATGGACAATACAGTTACAACTGCTGAATCCTACACAAATGCACTCTATAAGCACTTACACAAGTGCATGGATCGTGCTATCCCAAACAGAACCAAGACGCTATCCTCCAAAAAAAAAGAAGCCAATCTGGTGGTCACCTGCCATAAACAAACTGTACAAACTGTTGCAAAAGAGAGTAAAATCCCATGAGTGGAGGAGCTCCCTGGTCAGCCTGAGTAAGAAGCTGAGATCCCTTATAAGATTCTCCAAAGCTAACTACAAAAACAAAATCACCACTAATTCTAAGGGCAACCACAAAGCATTCTATGTCAAGAATCTCAATGGCAACACCCAGATCTGCTCTGAGTTACAGCACAAAGGCACAAAAATTACAGAACCAACTGATATTGCCAACATCCTGACAGATAGGTTCAGTGATAACTTTAACCCCCCCCCCCCCCCTAAAGGGCCCATATCTATACAGGAAGAATGCAGAGTCCCTGTAATCACAACTATGCAGGTAAAAGCTGCACTCTCTAAAGGCAAAAACACAGCATCCATGGGACCGGACAACATCCCAGGCTGCATTTTACATGAACTTCAGAATAAAATGGCTCTCCACTTAAGCACCATGTTCAATAATAGCCTCACATCAGGCTTTGTGCCCACTGAATGGCACACAGCAACAGTTATCCCACTCCATAAAGGGGGAGCCACCACTGATCCCAGGAACTATCGACCTATTAGCCTGATGAGCCTGGTCTGCAAGGCCATGGAACGTATCATCATGGAATTCATAAACAAAGACATTGGTAACCTCCAAACTCTGGATCCCACCCAGTTCGGGTTTGTGAAAGGCAGATCATGCCTCCTGAACCTGATTGACTTCTTTGAGGCAGTCACCAAAGCCGTAGATGAGGGTAAGGTGGTTCACACAGCCTATCTTGTCCTCGCCAAGGCTTTCAACACCATCCCCATTCTGGAATTATAGCTAAACTCACTAAACTAGGTATAAATCCCTACATCACAAGATGGGTTGCCAACTGGCTCACTGACAGAAGCCACACTGTAAAAGTTGCAGACTGCAAATCTGACCTCAAAGCAGTGACAAGTGGAGTACCACAGGGTTCCGTCCTGGGACCTCTCCTGTTTGGTATCTACTTCTCAAGTACAGGCTAACACAGAAGGCCTCTGGCTAACGAAGTTAGCAGATGACTGTAAACTAGGAGCCATAGTCAAGTCCCCAAATGATGTGGACATCCTACAGAAGAGCCTTACTGAGATAGATGCCTGGTGTCAGAGCCATGGTGTTAGAAAAATATGTATTTGAACATATATAAAGTGCTAGTTAAAAAGCAAATAGTATATAATGCATTTTATTCTATTAATAATATGGCAATAAGAATGATTTTACATGTAATTGCTTGAAGCTTTGGAACTGCAGTGTATTTGAACTCTGACCCTGGCAGTAGCCAGCTCAGCAAGCTTATGTTTTTCACTAATGATTATCTGCTGGGTCAGGAAATTAAATGTATAAAGCATTGAAAATCTTCTTCTCCTTCATCTGGGACAATTGGCCTTGTAAATGTTACCAAGATAAGACACAGCTGTTGAGAAAATGTTGCAAGAAGAACAAAGAAGTGTATTACAAGACTGAACCAACTATTGTATTCGAGCTGGCCTGATACCTTGAAGGCGTAACATTTTCAGAAAGACCTTATAACTGACCAGGTGCTTTCCTAGGCTGTATTATTCCCTAGGGAAAGCTTTTTAAAAAAATATAACATCAGCAATCTTTATGAATAGAACACGTTAGTAAAAGTGATGTAGATGCCCTGTGACTAACCACGCCAGTAAGGTGGGCAAAACTTGAATGTAAACACTAAAAAAAATTCTGTACTTCCTGCATCATGTCAGACAAAACTCTGTACTTGTATGTTTTTTGCCTCCTGGTGTACACTAGTAAATTTTTTGTATCTGAGCCTCGTGTGTTGTTATCTTTGTTTTATTTAACAGTTTGGTCCTTTCTTGGTCGGAAACCCTCAGACAGCTACAGATCAGAGTGTACCGTGGTCTAACACTGCGCAGGAGAAGCTGCCAAACGGTTCTTCTTGGAAATACAAAAGACCTCCGACTGAATTGTCATTTTGAGAGGCTGGCCACTTTCTGATCTGCAGTCAAGAGAGCGTCTCGAACTGGTCGAACTCAGGAGGCTCAGGTAGGAAGATATTTGCCTTTTCTGTTTTAGATCAGGGACTAGGTTGCAAATACTATTGTCAGAAGATTTGTTATACAGATCAGGGACAAAAGGAAATTACTGTATATTTGTCAGAGATCAGGGAAACAGAATAAGGTAGGCAATCATTCTAGATAAACTGTGTAAGGAACTGAAATACCACATGGTGAAAAGGGTTACGAACATTTTCTTTTGATATGGGAAATCAGTGCACCAAAACATCGCGAGATCCGTCCTAACTGAAGACGAAAATATATGCAATTACAACGGGCTGATAATGTAAGGTATTATACAAAATGGTAGCCCAGGCAGGTATGACCCTAGCCCTGAGTAGCATTCTGCCATTGCCCAGAATGATACCGCAGTACAAGGACAAAATGATTGACTTCAACAATTGGCTAAGCTTCTTGTGTCATTCTAAGGGGATCCAGTATCTGTCTGCTTGGGCTGACATGGTCAACAGAACATAATGCTTTGCCACAGATGGCCTGCACTTGCCACCCCTGGGATTCCGGATACTGGCTAAGGCTCTTGCTGCCCCTATAGTGCCTTTTTTAGGAAAGGATTCACCACCATAACAGGAACAGGCAAGCAAAAACTGAGGGCAATGCTACTCAATGCTAGAAGTCTAAATCTCAAAATGCACTCACTCGAGGCACTCCTTAAAATGGAAAACATCGATATCTGTGCAGTGACTGAGACCTGGTTCAAGGCTCCAGAAAGCACCCCTGCACTACCAGGCTATAACTCTTACCACACTTTTTGGCCATGTAACCTGGACCGAAACACCAAAGGCAGAGGTGTGTCCATATTCATTAAGGATCTCCACATCTCCAGGCTAGTTGCTCAGCATAATGCATCCAATGTTATCCAAGTGCAACTAACTCTGGGCAAAACTGCAATCAAATTGTAGCTTGTTAAAGATCCCCACCATGCCCCAGGATTCCCACTCATGTTTTCTTTATGTACTGGGAAATATTAGGATTCAACCAAACACCGTAATAATGGGTGACTTCAACTACCCCACCGTTAACTGGGAAAACTACTCGTGAAACAACTCCTTAGCTCAACACTTTCTGGAATTCATAATCTCCATTGCCCTGAATCAACTTATCCACACCCCCACCAGGGGCAACAATATCCTAGACCTAGTCATTACCAACATGAGTGACGATTGTTCCACACCTGAAGTCAACTCCTCGTTGGTCCGATCTGACCATAAGCTAATCACCCTTGATATCCACATCCCACCCCCCCCCCCCATTAAGGAAACCATGGTAAAAAATTTCTCCAAAGCCAACTTCATGCTTCTTAAGACAAAAGTGATGAACTTCATGACACCCATGCAGATGGACAATACAGTTACAACTGCTTAATCCTACACAAATGCACTCTATAAGCACTTACACGTGCATGGACCGTGCTATCCCAAACAGAACCAAGACGCTATCCTCCAAAAAAAGGAAGCCAATCTGGTGGTCACCTGCCATAAAAAAACTGTACAAACTGTTGCAAAAGAGAGTAAAATCCCATGAGTGGAGGAGCTCCCTGGTCAGCCTGAGTAAGAAGCTGAGATCCCTTATAAGATTCTCCAAAGCTAACTACAAAAACAAAATCACCACTAATTCTAAGGGCAACCACAAAGCATTCTATGTCAAGAATCTCAATGGCAACACCCAGATCTGCTCTGAGTTACAGCACAAAGGCACAAAAATTACAGAACCAACTGATATTGCCAACATCCTGACAGATAGGTCCAGTGATAACTTTAACCCCTAAAGGGCCCATATCTATACAGGAAGAATGCAGAGTCCCTGTAATCACAACTATGCAGGTAAAAGCTGCACTCTCTAAAGGCAAAAACACAGCATCCATGGGACCGGACAACATCCCAGGCTGCATTTTACATGAACTTCAGAATAAAATGGCTCTCCACTTAAGCACCATGTTCAATAATAGCCTCACATCAGGCTTTGTGCCCACTGAATGGCACACAGCAACAGTTATCCCACTCCATAAAGGAGGAGCCACCACTGATCCCGGGAACTATCGACCTATTAGCCTGATGAGCCTGGTCTGCAAGGCCATGGAACGTATCATCATGGAATTCATAAACAAAGACATTGGTAACCTCCAAACTCTGGATCCCACCCAGTTCGGGTTTGTGAAAGGCAGATCATGCCTCCTGAACCTGATTGACTTCTTTGAGGCAGTCACCAAAGCCGTAGATGAGGGTAAGGTGGTTCACACAGCCTATCTTGACGTCGCCAAGGCTTTCGACACCATCCCCCATTCTGGAATTATAGCTAAACTCACTAAACTAGGTATAAATCCCTATATCACAAGATGGGTTGCCAACTGGCTCACTGACAGAACCCACACTGTAAAAGTTGCAGACTCCAAATCTGACCTTAAAGCAGTGACAAGTGGAGTACCACAGGGTTCCGTCCTGGGACCTCTCCTGCTTGGTATCTACTTCTCTGAAGTACAGGCTAACACAGAAGGCCTTTGGCTAACGAAGTTAGCAGATGACTGTAAACTAGGAGCTATAGTCAAGTCCCCAAATGATGTGGACATCCTACAGAAGAGCCTTACTGAGATAGATGCCTGGTGTCAGAGCCATGGCCTCAAGATCAATGCCAAAAAGTGCAGTGTTATCCCCTTTGGTAAAAACTCTGTACACAGGAACTACCACATAGGCAGCAATCTACTTAACACCAAATGTGTGATAAGAAACCTTGGGACCCAGGTGGACAGTAGTCTCTCCTTTGATAGTCACATCACCACAGTAGTCAAAAAGTCCTTCTACATGGCACACCTCATCATAAAAGGGTTCTCATCCAGGAAAAAAGAGGTCATCGTTCCCCTCTATTCAACACTCATTAGACCCATTCTAGAGTGCAATACCCCTTTTGGAATGTACCTCACAAGACATCTGCAGCAGCTGGAAAGGCCACAGAAGTACCTCACAAAGAGGATTACTGGCCTTAAACAAATGCCTTACACTGACCGCCTCAAAAAAACTCCAGCTTTACTCCATAACATATCGCCTACTCTGAGGTGATCTCTGCCTAACATATAAATCTATGTCAAACCCAGAGCTGTTGGACATGCTACACCTAAAGAAATCCCAATCCCTCTGAGCTACATGCTCTAGGGACCTAAACCTAGTCACCACAATAAACAGGACATGCTGGAGGAATAGATTCCTATCCCAGAGACTTCCCATACTCTGGAACAGGCTACCCATCTATGTCAAGCAAAGCTCTTCATTAGCACTCTTCAAGAAAAATCTGGATGAGTGGATGGGAAATAGGAAATACACCCCGGGGATCACTTCTGTGTCTCTGCTCGACAGTGGCACAGGAAAATAACTTTCTTGGGTGGCGTAAGCCAGGGAACCTTGTTGACTAGGCTTACGTAGGCCCTTGGGCCGATAGCTTAGTAGCTACCTATGAACCTATGAACCTATGAAAAGTGTCTGTCAAACTGAAAGTTGCTCTCACTCAGATTTGTTAGTATGAAGGTGAGAAGTAATAACTAAATATAAAAAAATCAACCTATGTGAACTAGTTTGTAGACAGATACATAGGTGGAAGAACACACACAGCACAGCTATGTATACATTTTCATATAATAGGAATGTATTGCTCATATGCTATTTTCCTATGACTGCGTTTAGCGATTGTAACATAAGCATGTCATGTACTCACTTACAATGGAAAATAATAACCATGTAATCACATTATGAAACTGCAATATATATTTAGAAATACGAGTATCCTGATGTGATGGTGTTGTCATTTATTTCTATTGATTATTTCCATGCATACCACTTTAAAGCAACATTCACACTTTTATTCTGCTATGTTTTAATTGAAATGAACATCACAACAGTGGTATATATATATATATATATATATATATATATATATATATATATATATATATGTGTGTGTGAATATGAAATTATATTAATATTGTATCATGATGAAGTATATGTTTATCATACAATGTACTCTATGTTTATTTACGGTAAGGAGGAACCTCCCCATTAGATTTTCAGTTTCCATTTATCAGCCTGCCTGCCTATTCATCAACAATGAAAAGGATGATATGTATAGTTCTCATCTGTTTTTGTTGCGGGCATGACAAGTTAGAAAAGAATTCCTAATATGGTGCTTAACAGGAGGAGGAAGAAGAGAGCTTGACTTCAGAGTCTCAGAGAAAGGCTGGGCAAAGTGGTCTTGTGGAATTAAGGTTCAATGTACAAGTAAAACAATTGTGAATCACTGCTTTGGGATTACAGATATATATATATATATATACATACATTTCTGAAAAAACAGGAAGCTGGAAAGATTGAGACACTACACACATTGTGGCTGGGCTGTAAGGTAATGAAAATGATGTTATGAGATAGAAACTTCTAAAGGGCATGCTATTATGGATTATGAATGACATTAACATAACAATGACATAAATACCTTGCATGTGTGAGGAAATGGGAGGAGAAAAAGGGTGCAGCAAGAGAAAGCAAGGAAGAGAACAGCCAAAAGAATACACAAAGCAAAGGCACACTTTGACAGAAATATTGCACCTAAGATATGGTGAGAAAACCTGTGGTTTCAAACATACATGAGAGAAGGAAAAAGAAACAGGCTATTTAATGCATTTTTAGAGGTGGGAGGCAGAAAACATGATAAACCAGTGGGTCAAAATGGGTGTACAATAAAGACTTTCTCTCATTCTTCATCAAAATCAGGAACCAGCACACCCTCACAATGTCTGGAGCCAGTCTGATTGAAATGGGTATCTTGAGATAATGTTAGAATTGTCTTGTGCTGTCAGACAATCACCTTTTGCTTAAAATGCACATATGCTGAACTCCGTAAAACCAACTTCCTAAACCACAAAGATCCCCAAAACATTGCACAGGCATTAAACACCCTCAGCAGCACTCTTGGACTGCAAATCCTACCATATGACATAGCACTAGGAGTTTGAAACTATTAGATGCTAAGCCCATAATACAAACATCTACCCAAACAAATATTGTAGTCATAGGAGACTCAATTGTAAGACATACAGCTGTTCCTTTTACCAGGTTGAGAAAAGAAAGAGCGACTTTCAATTGCTTGTCTGGTGTCAGATTCTGTCAGGTCATGCACCTACTCGAGTCCTTGAAAGCAAATACCACTTTGTCTTTGTCATAGTACATGTGGATTTTAATGACTTGAGACATGGCTCCCTGGACTGTATGAGAAACATGATGGAGCTCTCTGACTCTGAGTCCTAGGCATGTATGAGCCTAGCATTCTGCTGTCTCCAAGGATAATGCCACAATATAAGCATAAAATAATTGACTTCAACAATTGCATTAGCTTTTGGTGTCATTTGAAGGGGGGTATAATATTGCACCTGTCCCCTCTAGGTTTTCAAATACTGGCCAAGACATTGTCCACCCTCATACTGCCTCTTTTGGGCAATGCCAACCAACTTTACATACCAACATGACAGTAATGAGCAAAGCATAATCTGAAGGTGTTACTGATCAATGCTTGGAGCCTAAACAAAACAAAAAAACTCTACTCCCTACAAGCCCTCCTTACACTAGAGGATGTAGATGTCTGTGTAATGACTGAGACATAGTTTAAATTGGCAGAGAGTATATCAGCTGTGCATGGCTATAATGCCTTCCATAAATTTAGACCAGCTAATATGCAGATGGGAAAAAAGGCAGAGATGTCTCAATATTTTTCAGCAAGTGTCTTTCTTCTGCGATGCTTAAGCAACATGATGCAACAGAAATTATTCATGTCCAGCTCAATATCAGTAAAGTCCCTTAACAGATTATAGCCAGTTATAGAACTCCCTGTATGATCCTTGATAGACACAGTACCTGCTTATAAGAGCTGGAGTCACTCAGCATTAAATTCAATACCATTTTCCTGGGTGATTTTAACTGTCCAGCTTAGGAACCGACATCACCTCTTGTGCACAAACAGAGATTCATAGACTTTGTTAATACAAGTGCTCTGAAATGGCTATTGAAAACACCCACTAAGGTTGGTGGTTATATTCTGTATTCTACAGACTACTGAGATGGGATCTGCATCTGATTTATAAGACATCCATTGACCCAATACTGATGCATCTACTGCACATCTGCAAGCCAGTTCGTACCTCGTTAATATGCATTTCATGGACCTAAATCGCTTCTGTAACTTAAGGGAGTGGTTTGGAGAGACAAGTACATCTGTCAGAGGTTGCCACTACTCTGGAAAAGACTCCCCCTCCATATAAAACAATGTTCATGCATGTCCTTATGAGGAATGAAGAAATGTATTCTCAGATTGCCCCCTGTACTACTTACAGATAGAGGCAGCATCTAAATACTCTTCCTACAATATGACCCCTATAGATTCTTTGTGGTATTTCCTAGAAATAATAACTAAATCACTCAGATCTAATTAGTATCCCATAGGTAGTATATAAATATAGACCAAGGAACTAGGTATGGGTAATTTTAACAAATGGGATAATCAAGTGGCCCACAAGGACAGTTAGCCTAGTATGCACTCATGAAGCTATGAGAGGGCAACTTGTCATTCTGAGGAGAAATGTAGGCAGAAGGGAGGAGATGGGCAGATGGGACAATGCCAAAAGAGATGAACTTAGCAATACTTGTGCTGCAAAAAAAAAATAGTGAAGCTTGCATTGAATTGAGACAATTTTTTTTCTTTTTGGTCCCCAGTGGCTACCAACCATCAGACCCTCATAAGCATCATGACTCATTTGTTCTGCATTGGAGAGAGTTCTCTCCAGCTCATTCCTTCCCAGACGGTGAAAGCTAATCATGAGGCAATCGTCTAAAACATCCATCCATGTCTTTTTTAAATATACTTAACTACATTCCTCCATCCTGCCCACACCTGCCAAAAGGAGGCATGCAGTGGGTTTGCGGTATACTGTCCATGCCTCTTTGTGCAGTTTAACCATATCCTTTCCTTTACACAGACAGCACACCCACTAGACCCTGGTCTCCTCTAGTGGTTAAACTGTGGAGGTGTGCCCAGGTATGTACTCTGCTGCAGTGTCATCTCCTAGGCTATGCAATCTGATGCAAGTCACTTATTAATGAGATAAGTGCTTACATAATGATGAAACCAGTTATGTCATCAATGAGTGCCAATCTGATGAACGGCACTTAATAATGAGATAAGTGCCTACATAATGATAAAAGCAATTATCTCATCAATGAGTGCCAATCGGATGCAAGCCACTTATTAATGACATAAGTGCTTACATAATGATAAAAGCAGTTATCTCATCAGTGAGTGGCAATCTGATGTAAGGCACTCATCGATGATATAGCTGCTTGCTTTGTTAAGTAAGAGCCAGTGGTAAAAATAAAAATAACAGTACATTTAACCTTAAAACTGTAAACAGATGCCCACAACTGTAAGAGGTGTTATGGGCAGAACTGGGAGCATGACCAGTATAGAAATATAGCTTTGACCAATGATAATTCCTTAGACTAATTAGGCTGAACTGTACCTTTCACCAACTGGCAAGTATATTATCGCTGTGATTGGCTATATTCCCACCTCACTGGGTTGCTCTAATTTTCTCAAAGACTCTCACTATCTGGATGTATAAAAGTAGCAGAAATTACTTTAAAAGATTACATTTACGGAAGTCACAGATGAAAGCGCTTATCTCATCACTAGCACTGAATTTCAAAGTTCTAAGGGAGAACCAGTTATTTTAAAAGCTATTGGAAAACATTTTTAAAACCTCAACAAGTTTCTTTAGATATTGAGAGAATTCATGAGCTATGAGTTCCAACAGATATTTTACACACAGGGAGAATAAGGTACACTGGTTAAAAGAGCTGATACAAAGGTGCAATGGCTATTATCACAGAAAACAAGAATCAATCGACTGTTAGAACAGCTTACGTTAAGAGGGCCCTCAGATAACGATCTAACAAAGGAAATAAAGGAAACGGACAGGTGTCTTACCAGCTCATGCTTACCATAAGGCTGCAACGGCTGTTATAACAGGTAAAGAAAGGCAGGGTCCAGCAAAGGAAACAAACCGCTATTTTACAACTTAAACTTACTATAAGGCCCTAACAGCTTATATCACAGCTAAAAGAAGTAATAGCTATATTTTATTATTTGAGATATTGTGCGTTTATGAAGAGTTAGATCAAGGGAAGCAGCAGGCAGCAGACTAAATCGGGAATCTAGATCAATGAAGCCAGAAATATGCAAATAAGCAATACGCATTTTAAAACTGTACATTTCAAGGAACTAAAACAGTAGCGCAGAAATAGTACAATAGCATGGGTATAGTGGTGAAAATATACACATGAGAGAAAGAAGAGCAGAGATTATGTGATGTGTTCTGTAAGGGGTGCTGAGAGAAAGATAGGAATTTGGCAGAATGAGACAGGAAGAAGGATTGAGGAGGGAAGAAGTGCTTAGGTTGATAATAACTAAAAAATAGAGTTTTTGAGTTCAAGTTATCCAGTGGATGACTACTGACAAATCTAAGATTGTAATGAATGTTGTATGAGATTTGCCATAAAAATGTTTAGTCTGTTAGTTTGCTCGGGGGATACAGAGTTCCAGATTTTGGAGGCATAGCTGGAGTAGACTGCATCTCCTGTTGTTTTTTTGAGATTTATTTATGGTAAGTCATGCTTGTCTTGGGAGCATAGATTTCTGCTTGGATTATAGTACTGAATCATAGATTGTAGGGGCGGGCATTTGTATAGGCTATACATTAAGCTGTATACAACAAGAAGCTGAGGTTAGTGAAAGATATTGAGGAGGTGGAGTTAGTATACTAGTGTGAGGGCTTGGCAATTTTGTATATAGTAAGTGAAATTTGTTGTAAATTTTATGATTTTTTTTGTATAGCATTGCTGAAATTTTGTTCTTTGGAGGAATGATAAATTTGAAAGATTTATAAATATAATCAACTATATAAATACAATCTTCCTTTCTCCTTCATCTCCCTTAAAGTGCTTGCTTCTGGATATCAAGACTCAGAGATAAAGAAAATGATAAGGGAAATGATGGGAGTTGCCAGAGATAATCTTAGGGCAGTAAGCATTTACACGCTGTTAAAAAGAGATACGATACAAGCATAGAGTGCCCTCATGGGTCACATGGGAGGGGAAGAACTGAAAAGAAAAGACACAGAGGAGGAATGACCATGTGGGAGTGGCAGTGTTAAGCTGGACAAGAGGAAGTCTTAATTCATGGAAAGAGTGGTAGAGGTGTTAGAAAATGCATACTGCATTACTGAGCAGTAAAATATGAGTAGAGAGTGATACATTGCAAGAATACAAACAGAGAGAATGTGCTGCTTGCCATTGAAAGAAAGTGGTGGGTAGTCACTTCTGCTGTGCAAAGAGCTCTGCTTCCTCTTCACTACTGTTAATGTAATAATCTTTGAGTTGTTGCACTTCAAGTATAATAGAAAATCACACACACACACACACACACACACACACACACACACACACACATGCACACCATTCCCCAGCCATAGCAACTGTGTGCAGTAAACATCAAGTTAATTAATTGCTTGAAAACTATAACTTCTTTGGGGGAGATTTCAGAAAGTTAATCTATTATATCTAGGTGAAAGGAAAATTTAAAATATGAAAAAAGTGGGGTGTCTTTCAACTGGTACCAATTTTATATGTAGGGCACTTAGTACTGCAGTCTGTAACATGGTCATTGACTTGTAATGTGTTTCTTAATACACGCATCACAATCTATTAACTGAAAATCGTAGTTCAGTACTTACCAATACTGTTTCATCACAGTTTGGGTTCAAAGGAGGGTACATAAATTCTGCGTTAATTTCAAATGAAAAAGTTGATTGCTCTAGGTCAACCAAACAGGTACTATTAGGGGATGACAAACCATGTCCAAATAGTCTTATTGCTAAGCAGCGGGAAAGGGTTAAATTAAATCCTGTTGGTTCACAGATCAGTTGTGGTTCCAGCAAAAGAGACTTCAGATCTTGAGAAACAGAAAAATAGAATGGAATTAGTCACAGCACATGCATATGTATTATGCTCTACAGTAAATGGAACACCATTATTGAAATGTCCTATTTCTAATAACAAGTACTTCCTTCACCTGTTAAAAATGTCTGTCACCTTTCACAAACAAATATGCTACCTGTTTATACATTTACAAATAAGACTTCACTGAAATGAAAGAATAGTACAGCATGTTTATTTACACTCAATATTCCTACACTCACTACATCTGTTGACAATGCTTTGAAAATCCAATGTGCAGCCTCCTTCTAGACAGGTTATGTACTTGTTAATGAGGTAGGTGACTCAATCTTTCTTGGACCCTTTTCAGACATGATCTAGGCCATAATGGTAATACATATACACACATTATATATATATATATATATATATATATATATATATATATATATATATATATATATTTAGGGTCCCTATTATATTAGCGAATGCTGTTTAGTCGAACGTCATTACGCGAAATGGCAAAATACCGAAAGCACGGAACAGCAATTTTTTTTCCTAGGGAAAAAAATCACTGGGCCATTTCCAGGACTTTGCCATTTCCTCCACTGTGGTGGAATCTTGGAGTTGGTATATTTAAGTGGGGGGGGGCAAAGCCCCCCACTTTATTTTGTGTTTGGATTTTTTTTTTTAACCGATCAGCAATTTTTTTCCCTGGGAAAAAAATCGGTGATCCGTGTGTTCGACATTTTGGGTTTTCGGGTATTGTGGGTTGATTATATAGTGTTCGCAATTTAGTGCGTTTGCTTATATAATATAGACCCATATATATATATATATATATATATATATATATATATATATATATATATATATATATAGGTCTACTTTTCTTGATTGATATTTCAAAATCTCGAACAAGAAAAGTAGAAACTCACTTAAGAGAAGGAGCAGACATCGAAAGTGCACTTTCGCAAAAGCCGATTCACCAAATCGGAAAAAAAAAAACAAAATAAACTACTTTAAACACTATTGTGCCCCCCACACCCCCCCTACTTAACTATACTAATTCCAAGATTGGACTAGAGTGGGGAAAAGGATATACTTCCTTATCCCCACTGTAATGTGCTTCAGTGAATCGGCTTTTGAGAAAGTGCACTGTCGATGTATTGCACTTTCGCTTAAGTGGGTTCGATCTTTTTGTCAAGAAAGTGTGCTTTTAACAAAAACAAGTAGACCACACACACACACACACACACACACACACACACACACACACACACACACACACACACACACACACACACACACACACATATATGTATATGACTCCCCCAAACCATGGAATAAGTTACCTCTCTCAATTAAATTCAGGTTTTCAGTTCATGCCTTGAAAAAGTAGCTAGATGACTAAATGGACATCAGTAAGTTCTAAAATAGGATCCAAGGTATCCAGGTCCTTAATGGCAAATAGGCCTTGAACTTGCTTATCAAACCAGTAAAGCAATGTACCTATATATAGAGCTAGTGAAATGAATGGAAAAGGGAATACCTAGAAAAAAACACAGAAGGACACATGAAGAATGTGCTAACTCCTCAAAAAAAAAAAAAAAAGATTCACCAGAGCTCATAATTGAACTCTGAAGCTGTAGATCACAGATCTTAGCAATAAACCAAAAAAATCACCTTTGCTCTTTTTTCTGCCATTGTGCCATGCCTACCAGATCTGCCCATATTTTTATCTCAAACCCCTTATCAAGGTGTGCCACAACCAACACATAATGGGTCTTCCCTCTCAGCTCTAATAGTTGACCCATGGATGTTCTAAGCATGCCACTGCCATCGCCCAGTGTTCTAATCCCTTCTCTGAGCTACATATGCTTAACCTCACTACAGCCTATGTCTGTCTGTGATACTCAGAATATTTTGAACCTATATCACCTGTGATTAATACAGCAGGTCCAATGTAGTCCACTCAGCCTATACTGGAGTATATTTCTCATGCATCACCTGCTTCACAATATGCATAAAAAGTTCACATTTGACTAGTTGGTTTAAATGATCCATAAATGTTACACAGTTCAATCAGTCCATGAATCACTAAACAATTACTAATCAAACCCTTGAATAATAAATCAGTTTATTATTCTGTTAGAAATATCTGAAGACTTGGATGGTTGAACCAACTGCTATTTACCTTCAATAGGCTATATGTGGTATAAAGAGAAAGAGAGAGTGAGAGACCATACCTGGATTGTTTATTATGGCTGGATCACATAGACAGGCCTGCAGAGTGTCATCACAGATTTCATCTGTATAGCATGAAGGAAAGCACTGCAGGGCTCCTATTGGAAGGGAAAAAAGTGATTACTTACAGCTTAATTTCTTTGAGATGGTTCTGTAAATTAGGCAATAAAAACGGTGCTGAATACCAGCTAAGAGTACACATTACATGTTATGTTTGCGTTATGTAGAATCTAGCTGAAAAATGGTCCTCGGTCTAGCTTATTGTAAAATAAATTAAATTAAATGTGATTGTACTTGTGCAGTGTAAAACTGTGATAAAGATGGCTTAAAAATACATTATATTTTATAATGGTAATATTGTTGCTAGGAGTTACATTATTTTGTAACCATTTGAGAGGCCATGTATATGCAATGATGGCTACACTGGTAAAGTGTTGGAATTGCTTTATTGCTTAAGATATAAATGGATGTACTTTGATCCCAAATGATCAAAAGTCACAACAATGGGAAAAACAAAACAAAAATTCATGTTTTAATTACATATCCCAAATCCCAGAGCACACACCAGTGGGGTAATGGAAAATTCCCATACCTCACTGTTGCATGACCTCCTACAAAGTAATGGCTGCAGAGGCATCACTTTTGCCAGCAGTACAGATATTTGATATAATAAACATTCAACCAAATGTCCAAATGCAATGTTCTCATATACATTACATAGCACATGTTGATTAAACTAGATATGCATCGTCATAGTAGACCCCCAAGATATTTTCTGTTGCAAATACATTGTTTATAAGGGTATAATTTCTCCATGAAGTAGAAATTCTCTAACATCAGAAAGCATATGTGATGTACAAAATGTATCACGAGTGCTGAGATTACTATTAAAGTAACCATCATGAAGAGTTTTTTACTTGCCAGTTTTAATGCAACAGAAATCTTGACGCCATTTATTAACCTTACCACTTTCACATTGCTTTTTTTGTTTTTGTTAAATTATAATTAAATTGTCAGTGTTTGCTACATTTGGTACATCATCAAAATGATCAACAAATGTCTTAATATCTTTATTGCAGTACTCATATAATATCAAATGGCAGTTCACATTTATTACAGTCCACCACACACACACACACACACACACACACACACACACACACACACACACACACTTTATCCCACATACTCTTTCCTTTCTTTTCAGGTTCACACTTTTGACAAACCAGAAATCATAGCTCATAACCTTCCATTGCCAAAATGAGAACACTAGCCCTCATAATGTGGAACAAATGGGCAAAATGTGGAACACATACTAATGGCTTGCTAACAACTTCAACTAGGAAGGTCATAGGATGGTTAAAATATGCTGGTTTTACTTAGAAAGAAGATCCTTTAATAAATTATATGATTAATTTCTATTTACCATGGATTTCACTTAAAAAAATTCCTAACACTGAATGTGTGACAGACTCTTTCAATGTGGAACTTTGAGGAACTTCGGGGAACATGAACTTTTTAAGACCCCAAATGAGGTACATTCCTCGTAATGAGGTACACTTGAGAGGTATGCCAGAAATAAAGCACTTCTTACCTTGTTGAATATATCTAAACAGGAAAATTACACTGAATAAGATGGCCATCATACTGGATGTCTTGTTTTTTGCTGTTTGCTAGCAAATAAGTTGTGGATTTTTTGTGTGTATGTGTCTCTGTGTGATCAGCGTCTAATTCTGTGAGAATAAAAATGGAAAGAAATCAAATCATAATCTTCGATCATTTTTTCTCTGGGATTTCTGCAGCTGTTGCTATAGTTATATATAAAGATACACAGGTCGAGTTTATTAGCAGATGGCAATGTATTCTATTTATAATCCATACACAACCTGTGATTTGAAGTTTTGTGTCTAATTTTTATTTTTATTTTAAGGTGGCAGTTTATGGCAACTGCCACTTTATATGATATGTTTGAAAGATGTGCCTAAATTGTCAATGCTGTTTCACTAAGAAAATGCATCCAGCTGTTCTTTATCCAGTACATAGCATCCTCTGTGTAGACCCTTTAGGCATGCACATTACACTACAATATGAACATACTGCATGGTGGAAACTTTTTCCTGTCACTCATGGTGCACTTAGTAATGTGCTTTATGGGACAAGTAGCTTCCACTGAATGTCAGCCTTACAGCAGGCCCCGCTGTCATTTCCCCCTTACAGGATTAGATGAAATGGACTTGCTGTTCATTCTTGTCTTTCTCTATCAGTGTCTGGCTTGATAAATGACCTCAGGTCAGCTAGGCCACATTCAGGCTTTACCCTCTGTGCCACTGATCCAGCCAGACGTTCACTTACTCATAGTGATGTTATTGGCAGGTAACGGTTCAGAGAACCACAGGCAGGAAGGACCATACCTTCTATAGCACGATTAACCCATTATTTATTTTTTTTTATTTCTCCATTGCACTTTAAAATTTATCAGTCAGACTAGTCACTTTTCTGGTAGTTTAAAAAAATATATTTACCTCTAAGGTACAAACAATGGCCTAAAGCACTTGAACTAATGCAAAACAATGTCCTCATACAAAGTACTGGAGCCCCCCTTCTGCTAACGATATATACTCTGGTAAATCCTAAAGCAACTGCAGAGTCACAAAAAGGTGCAATGGTCTAAAACAAGGTATCATTAAATTCCGGGGGTGATGTGTAGGTTCTCTGTCTACTACCACTGTGCTGAGTACAGGGTATTCTGAATAATGGTCTTTCTTTAAAAAATGTGCACTAAAAGGAGTCACACTCCATCACAGTCATCTGTCAGGGTTGACCTTCCAGTGTTTGTAGGTGCTATTCACTGTTAGCTTTCTGCTGACTTAAATTCATTATTATTACATTTATGCAGTAATATGGTAAAATCCAATAATTTCAGATTTTAAATCTGAAAAATATTAAACTTACTATTGGTAAGAACTAAGTCAATTACATGTGAAATTTCACAAGATTGTACATAGTAATAATGTTTATAAGATGCATTATATGCGCATTATAGAGATATTTGCACAAATGCATGTAGCTTTTATTTATTTATTTATTTATTTATTTATTTATTTATTACATTGATTGACTGGTCCAAGGACCTTTTTCAGCAACAACATAACATATTATATTCAAAGACACAAAGTCATTAATATTCATTTTTCCAAATTTGTGCAATTTTACATCTCATATTCAGAATTACAATAATTACAATGCAATAACGTGTCATATAAAACAGAATTACAGATATTATAAAGCAGTGCTACAGCAACCTAAGCACTGTGAGTTGACAGCTGAACAGCCAATGTCAAATACAGTACAATAAATTATCTCTTCATTCTTATGCTGATTTTTGAAGTTTGATGATATTTAATATTATTTTACTAATAAAATATATTTGGCATTCAATTTATGTATTACATTCCTTTTAATATAATTGCCAAGTTGCTGTCAAAGCATCCATTTAAGAAAAGATTTTCTGTGGTTCTGAAACCAGCAAGTTTAAATGAGTTGTTATTGTACTTGCCCTGCATTGTAAAATGAAAGAAGTAAGAGAAGCAGTTTTAGATACAGGTAGCTAAGATATATATATATATATATATATATATATATATATATATATATATAAACAGAGACTGAGGGAGGGAGAGAGAGAGAGAGAGAGAGTGTGTGTGTGTAATTGTGTGTGTGTGTGTGTGTGTGTGTGTGTGTGTGTGTGTGTGTATGTGTGCATGCGCGCGCACGTGTGTGTGTGTGTGTGTGTGTGTGTGTGTGTGTGCATGTGCGCGCACATGTGTATGTGTGTGAGTGTGTGCATGCTCGCGCATGTGTGTGTGTGTGTGTGTGTGTGTGTGTGTGTGTGTGTGTGTGTGTGTGTGTGTATATGCGTGTGTGCGTGTGTGTGCTTGTGCGTGCGTGTGTGTGTGCGTGCTGCATGTGTGTGTGTGTGTGTGTGTGTGTGTGTGTGTGTGTGTGTGTGTGTGTGTGTGTGTGTGTGTGTGTGTGTTGGCTTTGAAAATGCATTACTTTCATTTGTAACATTCTTGTCAATAATGCTGTTCATTTAGTAAATGTATAGGGTAAACTAGGAGGCATTTATTATGAAAAGTGATATAAGGTTCTAATACAAGCACTTGAGTCCCAAGCCCTAAAAGGCCACAGTATCAAAGTCAGGGACTTGAGCATCTTGTAGCTCATATAAGCTGTGTCTCACTCTCAGACTTGAATATGAGTTTAGGCAAGCAGCTGGACCTTACACATTATTCAAGTTCAAGTGAGGTAAATGCAGCAGCCATAGGGAGGCAGTGGAAGTGAATATTACGGCAGTAATAAGGAAGGGGATTTAGATTCAGGGATCAGGATGGGAGTTTCAAGTTAGCGAGTGGGAAGGAAGATTTAGGGTTAGGGTGTGAGAAGGGAGTTTTAGGATTAGGAAGCAGGAGGGGAGCTAGGGTTAGGATGCAGATTGGGAATTTTAGGGTTAGGAAGTAGTAGGAGAGCTAGGATTAGGGTGCAGAAGGGGAGCTTTAGGGTTAGAAAGCAGAAGGGGAGCTTGGGTTAGAGTTCAGAAGGGGAGTTTTAGGGTTAAGAAGCAGGAGAGGAGTTGTGTTAGGGTGCAGAAGGGGAGTTTTAAGGTTAAAAAACAGGAGGGGAGCTATGGTTAGGGTGCAGAAGGGGAGCTTTAGGGTTAGGAAGCAGGAGGGGAGATAGGGTTAGGGTGCAGAAGGGGTGTTTAGGGTTAGGAAGCAGGAAGGCAGCTAGGCATAGGGAGTTGCAGGAAAGTTTTTAGGTTTAGGGAGCAGGATGAGAGTTTAGGGTTAGGGACCAGTCAGGGAATTTAGGATTAGGGAGGAAGGTTGGAGTTTTAGGTTTGGGGAATGATAGGGGCCTTTAGAATTAGGGATGGAAAGTGGAGTTTTAGGATTAGGGAGGGAGTGGAGTTTTAGAGTGAAGACTTGGGTTATGAACTTGGTAGGAATTTTAAGATTAGAGTTAGGGCTCTGGTAGGGCTATAAAGTTTTATAGGTTCGAGCATTTGGAGATCTACTTAGTAAGTAAGATTGGATGAGTGGGAGGTAGAGCACTTGGCTTTTCAGGCTACTACCATGTAAGCACATGTAATATACCTGCGCCATAAGCCTACACCTACTTCTCTGCCTTACACTGGTGTTCTTATTGCTCTGTGCTTACACAGTATTATTTAAGAGGAATGCATTTATCAAGTTTAACTGTAAATAGACTATGCAAAAATATTTTATTTATTTATTATTATTTATTTATTTTACATTTGTTAACCGGGATGGTCCGACTGGATACATGTCCTTTTTCAGCGGAGGCCCGGGGAGAAAAGCTCCAACAGAGTTACATTGATAATTAGGTACAGTAAATGAGCTGAAAGAACTTAACAAAAACATAGGCTATTTACATACAAGTACGAGACTGCCATTACTATTTCTGAGATTACTACAAATGTAACATTATTAACATATTAGCAAGGACGGTAGGCAGTATAATGACATAGAGTTAGACAGGATACATATTTCTTTATCACAGTATACAAAGTACTTATCATCTTAGCTAGTTGTTTATATTTTAGTTAATGGCACAGAGCTAGTCTGGGTTTGAGCAAGGACATAGCCAGTGTGACTTGAAGTGGAGTTTTAGACTATTTTTGAATTGACTTAGAGAAGTTGCAAGCGTGATGTTATTTGGGAGAGAGTTCCATATTTTACCAGTGGTGTTGGCAAATAGCGTCACCACCTAGGTTGAGAGATTTAGTTGTTTGGACAAGGAGTCTGTTTGCTGAGCGAAGGCAGCTTAGATTGGAGTAGGGAGTCATTACGTTTTTTAGTGCTGGGGTATTCTCAGGTTGTTTAAGGTTTTTCCTAAATTATATACAGCATTTGACCTCACAGTAAGACGCTGTCTGGTTCGATTCTCAGCTAGAGCGTCTTCTGCATGGAGACATGCGTGAATGGACGTCCCTTTGTTGAAGGTTGTGCATCAGGGCTGGTAACTCGGCACGTAAAAATCAACTACCAATCATTAGCGGACCGGAGTTCCGCTGTGGCGACCCCAACCGGGAAAAAACGAAAGACACAACAACATATACAGCATTTGACCACACTGTTTTCTTAAGTGTGCTCTATTCAGATCAGATTTCATCATTGTTACATTATTGTTACATGAACGAAAGTGCTTATCAGTCTATTTATTTGTGGATAATAAAAGTTTCTTCAAGAACCTTGCTGCCTCTCCTTCAGGCAGCTAACATAGCATATGTTTCACAACCTTTTATTTGTCATTACTTCTCATCTGCTTACAAACTCTGCCTGACATCGTTCACTTTACTTAACTATAATATCATTTCTACTTAGCACACAGCTATAATTATCAAGGGCACTGCTCTTTGTAAGTGAGACTTGCTTTGTTGTAAATAATGTATATCATAGTTGTATATCATTTTGTTAGCTGATAATAGTATTTTACAGATGTTTAGTATCATTATACACAGGCTATCTCTTACTAAATATAATTAGTCACTTGTGATCAGTGTTCTACTCCGATAAATAAATTTTACATAAAATAAAATGAAGAAAATAAAATGCAGCTTACAGAAGAAAATTAAGAAATGGATTTTCTCTTACATAAAATGGGTACAGACTTTGCCTTGCTTTCATAATTACATCTATGATGACTGGGGAGAGATGGGCGAATGCTGCCAGCCTAGTCAAATAGAATTTAATATATAATTCTATCAGCTGTATAAATAAATGTAAAATACAGGCTTGTGTTTTTAAATGTAAGAAAACACTGTGAAATGTGGAACTGCAAAATATGTGACAACATTGCATTCTACTGGACCAGTGAAGCATGTTGTATCTTTTCATGTTAGAATTTGGCCCGAGGGCGGCTGGATGAAGATTTTATGCCCATTGTTTTAGGCTAAAGTTTATGACTAGAATTTAGATATGGAAGGTGCTTTATTGCTTTAGTTTCTGTTAGTATATACATGTGAAATGTCTTCTATTGTACTTTTCTGTGCAGGTGTTAGATTGCTAAATAATGCAGTTTGTGGCCTGAGAACTCAGACCAGGTGTTAAGATGATGCAATATGAATACTGGGAAAACCTAAGTGTCAAAAATGATGTCATTTTGGGAGGACCTTAGAGACATGTTTGTGAGTAATGTTTAAATACTATTTCATACAAGAGACCTGGATCATTATTGATCTGGACATCTAACTTATCAGCACTATGCTTATGCTCGCATGTAAGTTTTTAGCACTGTGATATCTTGTAGGAATAGTTAAAGCTTGTAAAGATTAATTAGGTATTTTTCTTTGAAACCAGACCTGTTCTACTGTACTATTTTAAATTTCTGTATGATCTGTGAACTCTTAGATACCTCTATGGTATAGTAGTTTTGTCTTGTGTTTTAATTATCTACTATTAAATATTTTTAAAACCTTCTACCTGTGGCTGCTTTGTGTAGAGATAAGCTCTAGAGTACATTGCATATTTATATAGAGTTTATTGTAATAGGTTACTCTGATAAGCCTTAGACTGTATAGTCACATTACCAATGGATATTAATATTGCACAGTAATAGCTGGACACCCTTTTAAGGGCCTTTTAGTAGCTGATATTATTAACTGGGTGGTACAAAAATTACTACTGTATAGTCTGGGTAAAGGGGCACAGCTGGAGAATCTGTGTCAGCCTTTCCCAGGAGTGTCTGTGAAGTTGTTTAAATACTTATCTCAAAGTGTGAGTGTTTTGTGTCAGCTACTTGGGCAGGGACACGAGGTGCTGGTTGGACAGAGAGGGTACTGGAGGTCCTAGCTTGCTCAGTTAGGCTGCGACCTGGACCCTATAGCTGTGCCAGTGGGGAGTCTTATTGGGGACTTGGTGAGCAAGGGAGCAGCCAGCCCCAGACTGACTGTGATCTCTGTGTGCACTTAAGGGAAATTGTACTTTACTGTGTGTATTAGTTATCCTTTCCTCTCCTAGGAGATGACCTCCCTGGTGTTAGTGGTGAGGATTGAGGGTCCTTGATTTCTGGGCCAGGGCACAATCGTCACAACATCATTTGAAGATGATGTATGCATATGCTTATACAGCTACCATTACACGAGTAAGTCTGTCATTAGATACTGCATTCATTTTTTCTTTATGTTAAATAACTTCAGTTTCACTGCATGTTTAAAACTGTCACCATTTCTCCAAAGCTGCTTGCATTTCTTTCTGCTACAGAAATCACATAAACCCTTTAAAGGGTGTGGGGCAATAAAATTGAAAATACAGTCTTTTGTTTTTAAATCTATTAAACATCATTAACAGAGTCTATTTCAGCTTTCAGTTTATAGCAATATGCAAATACCACAAGACTGTATTGTATATATGCACATTTACAACTTAGCTTATATAATAAAATAAAAATGATTCTGTAAATAATGGAAAACACAATTTCCACACAACATTGGCATAATATCATGCGTTTGTCATTACAGTTTTATAACCTAATAACTGCTGTTTAACTTAGATTTTTGCAGTAAAAGACTTACTGTTCTGATTGTTTTTGGCATGTTTTCTGTTGTAGCATCAAACTCATAACATTACTGCCTTTTTATACTTTAATTACATGGCCGGGTCACAGTACAAACCACCTATCAGTCTAAAATACTTTTAGAAATGTCTGTTATTCTATCGTGTTAACTTACACAAACAACCACCCAAGTATCACACCTTAAGAAGTTATGAGTTAAGACATTAAGTGATAGATGTGTACAAAATTCTGAAGAAGAAAAGAAAAACAGTGCCTTGGGGAAGTGTGCCTTTAACTTCTGCCCTTAGCTGCTACAGCCTGAACGCATGTTGCGTTGTAAAATATGCTTCAGTATAAACTGCTGCTGCTGCATTGTAAAGCATGCCACACTGTAAATGTGCACTGCTGGTGCAACTGCATGCCACACTGTAAATGTGGACTGCTGGTACAGCTGCATGCCACACTGTAAATGTGCACTGCTGGTGCAACTGCATGCCACACTGTAAATGTGCACTGCTGGTGCAACTGCATCCTACAATTGCAGCTACATGTTTCGGTGTAAATGCATGCTGCCAATGCAGCAAATATATGCTTCAATGTAATGCCAGGCTGTCAGTGTAACTGCAACCTGCAGTATAAATACACAATGTCAGTGAAACTGCATACTTCACTGGGTAACTAAATGTTGCAAGCTTTCCTTGAGTGCGTAAAAACATACTTATCTGTGGATATTGCAAGCTTTCCTTGAGTGTGAGAAAACATACTTATCTGTGGTTTCCCCCCACCTCCACTCCATTGTTGAATCCCTCCAAAACAGCGTACATGTGCACACAGACAGATGCATACACTCACACACACATACAAAGTTGGCAGTGGGTATTTGTTACTACAGCTTTAGTCTGTACAGTCACAGTTGTTGACAAAGGAAAAATATACTTTAATGAGCACAGAAAAAGTCATCAGAGATCTGGGGACCCAGGTTGACAGTAGCCTTTCGTTTGACACTCATGTTGCTAAAGTAGTTAGGAAAACCTTCTATATCACCCACCTGATCATGAAGGGATTCACATCTAGATCAAGGGAGGTCATCGTCCCCCTGTACTCATCACTCATTAGACCTATGATTGAGTACAATGCCCCGTTCGGAATGTATCTGACCAGACACCTGCTGTAGCTTGAAAGGCCCCAAAAGTTCCTCACCAAAAGGATAAAGAGTCTCAAAAATATGTCTTATGCTGCCCGACTGAAATAACTCCAGCTCTATTCAGTCTCATACCGCTTGCTCAGAGGTGACCTGTGCCTGACATATAAGGCCATGTCAAACCCAGATTTGATGAATATGCTTCACCTCAGAAAATCTAGATCCCCCAGAACCACAAGGGCGGGAGACTTAAACCTTGACACGGTTATAAATAGAACGTGCTGGAGGGACAGATTCATCACCCAGAGACTCCCTATGCTGTGGAACAAAATCCCGGTACATGTGAGGCAGAGCACCTCTCTGGCCTTGTTCAAGAGGAATCTTGACCAATGGATGGGAGATTGCAGATATACCCCAGGGATTACTTCAGTGTCACTGCTTGACAGAGGCACAGCAAAATGATAGGCATAGTTTTTATTCAAACTAAAGGGGTGGCGAAAGCCACATAACTATGGGCTAGGCTTATAAATGCCCTTGGGCAGATAGCCTAGTATGAACCTATGAACCTATGAACCTAAAATGATCAAAACATGGTAGGTTCAGGTTAAGGCACTTTAATCTTGCAGCAAGGAGACAAAAACGTGTTAATACAGAGTTTGTCTAACTAGAATCAGGAAATACAGACATTTTTATACACTTTCTAATAAGACATTGCCTACCAAGCTGACGTAGTGAATCACAAGTTTTGTCATCATCACTTCGTAATGATTGTTTTTACAATATTCTGCTGGTACTATCAATTTTTATGAGAAACTTCCTAAGAAAAACAACGTGGCCTTGGCTACCACCGGTTAGATATATGCGATGTTACCATTCAAGGTACTATGGCTAATTCGAGCACAAAGCAAGCATAGATTGCAGTTCATTTCTCTAACAGTCATTTGTCTATGTTATCTCTAACTTTTGCAGCTGTGTATGTTCTCATACTTCGAACAGAGCTGATTGTTTAAAATCATTACATTTACAGAATAAAGCATTGTTCATTCATTTCTTCCTGACCTAGCAGATAATCACCTGCTTCTCAAGTACATTTCCAAAAGGCATAAACATGAATATTGCTGTGCTAGCAATTACTAGGTCAGAGGGCATCTTGCAAGTTTCAGAAAGCACACTGCAGTTTCAAAAAGCATCTTTTCAGTCTCATATGAAACTCAACTGTATATAAAACAGTGCATATAAATAGAATGAAAAACGTATTAACTTATTTAGTTTCTAATTAGCATTAAGCATACACACATTAATACATATTTTTATGACATTTCCCCCCTGTTAATACTTTTTAATTCTATTTTTCAAAAGAATAAACAGTTTGCTTCTTTTCCTAACCTCTTCCATTCAGGATTTGCAGTTAAGAAAGTCATTCAGTTTAAACTTATGAAAGTGTTTCACATTCTAACAATTCTTCAATTTCGGTACTTTGATACAAAGTCTCAGAAACTGATATATCTATAAATTCTTTGATTAACTTTTTCATGCAGAGAATACCACAACAAATACATGCTCCTAATAGGAGTAATCCCACACAAATGGCAATCAGGGTTTGGGCTTGGTTTGGTCATGGCCGACACTTGCTGTATCACCTCAAGGCGGTCGTTTATCTCATGTTGATGATCAGGTATATATGCACAGCACTCTTCTTTGATTAAAGCGCACGTACCACCTCTCGCCACTAGGGTGAAGTCAAGAGCCATTTGGTTCTGGAGCACTACAGTTCTCATAGAATTCAGTTCATCAGTTATCAATTCAAGAGCAGAAAAAGTTGCATTACTCATTACTTCGAGAAGGTTAGACAGTTTTCGCAGCTCCCAAATTGATTTCACTGTACCATATGCAGGTAATATGCCTGCCCACAATATGACAGCATCACTCAAGTCCATGTGCGTCAGTTTGGTACCCATAGTATGATGGTCTTTCCAGCCCACCTGATCTGTCTCACTGGATTTTCAAGCTTCCTGACAGCTTTCTTGGCCACATCTCGGGTATTTTGAATATTTCCCTGAGGCAAAACTGCAGTGTGTCATATGGCCGGAACCAGGTACCCCAAAAAACAACTGCTGGACCAATTCTCAGGTAACCATTTATATGCTTTCTTACCACACACAAAATAACAATCCTCTACCTTAGTAGTTACTTTGTCATGAAATGGCTGCCCTGCATGAAACATTTTCCTATCTATTATAGATAGTTGTTTAAAAAGTACAGGATTACGTTGCACTTGTTCAATAGTTTTATGCATGGACTCAAGAAATGAGTCATAATTTGAATTACAAGCTGTACCCATTTTGTTTGCTTTGGTATAACATTTGTAACTTACAGTCATATTGCACTTGCTCCAACCCACTTGAATTGTGTCATTCTTATAAAAACATACAATTCCCTTTTGTGTCACAGGCAAATACAGTGCTACCTTACCATATGCTTTAATAGCTACGGTGTCATAAATCAAATTTTCCTAGGTCTCATTGACCCCTAGGGGGACTGCAGTCATTAATAACCCCCCGTATGCTGTTGGTATGGCTGCGCAAATCCAGCAGTTCGAAACATTAAAAGTCTCAGCATACACATGTGTAATTGCCTCATAAGTGTTAAAGTTTGGGTGCCAGTCTATGGTCGGCTCATCACGTTTAATCAGTTCAACTTTTGTGGCAGGAAAAAGGAAAGGCCACAACAAAAAGATCAATGTTATCAGTATAGCTACCAGAATAATTATGCAAGTTTTCTGAGGTTGTTCTGCATCTCTGTTTGCTCTATACCTGGTCATTTTGTTCTCGTTGTACAACAGTAACAAGGGTTTTGTCCAGTTCAAAGTTCTTAACCAGTTTACAGTGTGTCAAATGAATCCAGGACGCTCGCTCTGCGATCTTGACTGCAGTGGGTGTCGACAGTAGTACCTGGTACGGCCCTTCCCACTTCGGAGAATTCTAGTTTTTTTCTTTTCACCACCTTCACCCAGACCCATGTGCCTAGGGCTACTGCTGCTTCTGATGGTCTTGTTTGCTCTTCATCTGAAACAGAATTTAACTGCAAAAGTTTGTTATTCAAAAATCGCCTCATATACCCTGCAAGTGAACTGTCAGCCTCCTGCTCTGCAGGCATGAGAGGTTTCCATTGAGGTGTATAATATGCCCTCCCAAACAGAACTTCAAAAGGAGTTAACCCTTTTGCATTTGGAACAGTTCTCATGCTCAACAGTGCCAGAGGTAAACAGTGCACCCAGTTCTTTTGTGTCTCACTAATCAATTTTCTAAGCTTGTTTTTCAAAACCCCATTATGCCGCTCTACTAATCCTGCAGATTGGGGGTGGTATGCACAATGATTTTTCAGAGAAATCCCGAAATAATGTCTAAGTTGTTGTATAGTTTGATTTACAAAGTGTGTGCCATTGTCACTATAAATCTTTTCCGGTATGCCAAATCTAGGAATAATTTCTTTAACGAGGACTTTTGCAACAGTAGCTGCATCTGGATTTTTAGTTGGAAAAGCTTCCACCAATTTGGAAAACATATCTATAATGACAAGGCAGTACTTCTTATTTTCGCATTTGTTCAGTTCTATAAAATCCATACAAATAGTATGGAACGGATACGGTGGTATGGGGAAACTCCCTTGCTTGGGTTTCAATGCCCCTTGTGCATGATGCTTGTTACAAACATGGCATGCTGCACAAAAATGTTTTGTGTTGTTTGTAAATCCATACGTCGTAAACACTCAATTCACTAACTGTACCATCCCCCCTGTTGAGACATGGCACTGCCCATGGCTCAACAAAGCTGCATATCTAAACAAGTTAGATGGTAAAATCGGTTTCTTTTCTTTGGAGATGTACAGTCCCTTTTCAAGGATTGCTCCTCGTTTTATCCACCTCTATTTTTCTACATTTGTAGTAAGTGTCTGCATTGTTTTTAACATTTCTAAGTCTAAAATCTCAGATGGTTGTAATTCCTCACTCAAAAGAAAAACTTCTGAAGCTGAAGCTGCTTGTTTTGCAGCTGTATCAGCCCTCGCATTACCTTTTGAAATTCTATCCTGTTGCTTGGTATGAGCTACACATTTGCAAATAGCTACTTTCTGAGGTAACTGAATAGAGTCTAACAAGTCTAAAATAAATTGCGCATGGTTAATTGGTTTACCAGTAGATATTATCATTCCTCTATTTTTCCACTGCTGCGCAAAAACATGTACAGTAGAAAAGCATACTGACTGTCAGTAAAATGTTTACTTTCTTACCTTTTGCTAAGGTACATGCCCTTGTCAAGGCAATCAATTCTGCTGCTTGTGCAGATAAGTTGTGTGGTAAAGACTTTGCTTCTAAAATCTCGTTATCAGAAACTACTGCATACCCCACTAGATTATGTTCTGTAGGACCCCTCCTGCACGAGCCATCCACATAGTATGTCACCTCGGCATCATCCAAGGGAACATCTGTAAGGTCTTTTCTAGGTAGTGTCTTTTGCTCAATCTCCTGCAGGCAGCAGTGTGGTTTGCCATCTGCAGGGGTTGGGAGCAAGGTTGACGGATTCAAAGTTGTGCATCGTTCAATTGTCATATGAGGTTAGCTCAACAGTATAGTCATACAGGAAAGATGTGTAGCTAGAGCAAGATATGCTACTTTTTCTTGCAGTACAATAATCGTGACTGCATGAGGCACTCTCAATGTGAGAGGGTGGAACAATACTACTGAGGCTGAAGCCTGCACTGCCATTGCAGCTGCAACTACTGCTTGTACACAGTGGGGCAAGGATTGCGCCACTGGGTCTAGCTGTGATGAATAGTAAGCTATGGGGTGTTGTTTGTCCCCTTGCTGTTGTGTTAACACTGATGTCATATAACCTTGCTTACAGTCTACAGTTTGGAAAAATTGCTTATGATAGTTTGGTAATCCTAAAACTAAGGAAGAAGCTATCAGTTGTTTCAGTTTGCAGAAAGCTGATTCTGCTTCTGGTGTCCACTGTAATAAATCTTGTGCTGCCATCGGCATTTTGAATATCAAGTTAGTCAGCAGAGCAGATTCCAAGGAATAGTTTGGAATCCAACTCCGACAAAAGTTAGTAGTACTTAGGAAGGACATCATTTCCTTCTTGGTAGCTGGTTTAGGTGCTTGTAATATTGCTGTTTTTCTGTCTTCATCTAATATTCTGCCTTCTTTGGATATGACATATCCCAGGTGTTTGACCTGTTTTTTCCAAAGTTGCAGTTTACCTTGTGTCCTTGAGTGGCTAAAAATTGTAATAATGCTATGGTATCCTCTCTGCATTCTTGCTGGGTGGGGGCTGCCAGCAGAATGTCGTCTACATAAAGTAAAATCTGACTGCCTTTCGGTGGGATAAATCCCGCCAGGTTACTTGCCATTTCTTGTGCAAATATTGTTGGACTTTCACAATATCCCTGTGGTAGTCTCATATATGTATACCGTTTCCCCTGAAATGTAAATGCAAACCAATATTGGCTGTCAGGGTGTATTGGTATTGAGAAAAATGCATTGCTAATATCTACCACAGAAAAATACTTCTGTTGAGGTTTCAAATCATTTAATAAAGTGTGTGGATCTGGCACCGTAGGTGCCCTGGGTATAACTGCATCATTTACAGCTTGTAAATCTTGGACCATACGCCATTCTCCATTTGCTTTCCTAACAGAAAATAAGGGTGTGTTACAAGGTGAATCAGGAGATTCTATTAAGACTCCTTCCTTAAGTAAGGCTGCTATTATAGGTTTGATTCCTATTTCTGCGTCCTTTCTTAAGGGACTAAATGCTGATTTTGGTGTGATAGTAACTGGTCCTGCTGTACAAATAAGTCCTACATCTGATTTCCCTGTTGACCAGAGAGTCTCTGGTATGTCTCGTAAGGCTTTTTCCTCTTCCTCTAGTAAGAGTGCTACTCAGCTATCCTCACTTGCCTGTGAGTGCATAGCTGGGTGTGTCTGTGTTATCCAATTTAATTTCTGCTTCTGTACTCCTTGTTCAGAGAGTTCTAACTCTGTCTGTTTTTCCCACCTTGTGACTTTTTCTCCTAGGTCTGCCCACTTTAAATTTCTATCTTTAGTTAAACTTACATGTGGTAATCGATTAGATTTGTAAAGTGCTAGGAATTTCTGGGGCAATGAACAGCTTACTACACTGTTTCCTCCTGTGTCCCAGTACAAATTTCGTAATACTAACCTATTAGCATGGTTTCTAAACAGTTCTTGCTCATATTCTTTATCAGGTCCTGGTCTGTTACAGTAATATAGAGTGCAATGCAACAAATGCTGTTTATCAGTGTCAAGGGAGGGGGAATTTACTGATGGCTACGTTCATCAGTTCTTCGGTTACTGTCTCTGGACCAGTCATAACTAAGTCCTGGCTGTACCAGTAAAATGTTTCACTCTCCGGTCGCACTACAAAAGTATCCATTTGTCGCTGTGCTTCCATACCCTGCATAGTTGGAACTACGGCTATGCCAAATATCTGCATTAGGTCTCTGCCCAAGAGATTCACTAGGCATTTTGCAGAAACAACAATTTTGCTTTTCTGGGTCATCCCTGAAACTGGGTCAGTTATCGCTATGTTGTGGGAGAGTGGCTCCCAATACAGCTGTCCATTAGCTGCTTTCACTAATATGTAGTCCAGTGATTCTGAATTTTCTGGTAGTTTGGAAGGATGTATCAGGGTCCGTAAAGCCCCTGAGTCACACAGGAATTTGACTTCCCTCCCCTCTACCAGAAGTGTAACTTCCGGTTTTGTGTCTGCCAAGTAGAGCTCTAAGCACAATAATGCTAAGTCCAAATTTTCATTTTCTTCATTATCTATGAATTCATGTACACAATCTATTTCTTCTGTCACATCCTCTACCCTTTCTATCACATTTGCATTTGTCTTTTCTCGTTTATTCCTATCCAGTGATTCTTGACTGTCATATAGTCATTCCTCACCCTCCTTGTCTTCTGTGGTTACCTTTTTATTTTGCCTGCAATCCCTTGCTAAATGTCCCTTTTTCCCGCATTTGAAATATTCACCCCTTTTCTTTCTTTCTTCAAAGTCTTCTGATCGCTTATCAGATTCTTTATTTCCCTGGGTATTTTTCTTACCCTTCTTCCCAGTTTGTACTACAAAGACTTCTGATCCGTCTTCTACTGCAAATACTTGAGTTTTCTTTTTCTTTTTGCTATTAAAATGCCTTTTGGCATGTCTTGCATATTCAAGTAATGACTGTAATCTACTTGTACGATGATCTACCATGTGCTTTGTAATAAAGCTGCTAATGGGAGCAATACTGCCTTTTAAAAATGCATTCCTTAGCTGTTGCTCATATGGGGAATCGTGTTTGATCTTCAGGTACCTGCATTCCACAATGGTTATTAAAACATTCCAATAATCTGGCATAATATCTATCAACAGTTTCACCTTTTTGTTGTATGCATTGATTAATGCAAGTCCAATCAGCCCTAGGCTTCCATTTCTCAGAGATTTGGTCTATCAGACCTTTCACTCTGTTGTCCAGTTCTGCGTTACTATGTGGGAGTGGTCTAAGCTCTGCGTCGCGGGGATTCCAGTTGCCACTGATCATGTGCCAATCTGGACCTATGATTTGTCTAACTACTTTCTCTACTTCTTCTCCATTCAAATGGTAACTTAACCTCATGCCTTGTAAGTCTTTTAAGAATTTTCTAAAATTAACTTTTGGATGGGGAATTCCCTCTGTGGCTTTCCGGATGTCTTCCAGTGTCCACGGTCTATATACTAGAAGAGTTGGATCCTATCCTGCCTGCGGATTTGGTACTTCTATGAGTGGACATATTTCTTCTTCACTCATAGCTTGTGAATTTCTATTCATTTCATATAATTCAATATCCCCTCTTAAGTTGCGTGTTCGAGACCTAGTCTCGATAGGATCTCTGACAAACGGTTTTGATTTTGCAGGAACAGTTGGGTATAGCAGAGGTGGATCAGCTTGTCCACTCGCTTCATATTCCGATAAGGGAAGCGGAGGGGGCGGAGGAGGGGCTGTTGCTATTACCAAGTTATTATCTTCTTTATCTAAGAACATTGCTTTTGAATTTTTAATCTTTTGCTCCCTGCGGTTTGCTTCCTCAAGCCACCTGTGTGCCTGAAGGACTCCTAATTTTCGTTGCTTTTTTAGCTGACCTTTCGTGTCTGTTTTAAGTTTTCTAACAAGTTTTAGTTTTAAAATTTCCACATTTTAATTTTTACTTTTTAAATAACCCCATATTTTGTTTCCCCGATTTTAAAACGCTCTTCCACCAATTTGGAAAACATATCTATAATGACAAGGCAGTACTTCTTATTTTCGCATTTGTTCAGTTCTATAAAATCCATACAAATAGTATGGAACGGATACGGTGGTATGGGGAAACTCCCTTGCTTAGGTTTCAATGCCCCTTGTGCATGATGCTTGTTACAAACATGGCATGCTGCACAAAAATGTTTTGTGTTGTTTGTAAATCCATACATCGTAAACACTCAATTCACTAACTGTACCATCCCCCTGTTGAGACATGGCACTGCCCATGGCTCAACAAAACTGCATATCTAAACAAGTTAGATGGTAAAATCGGTTTCTTTTCTTTGGAGATGTACAGTCCCTTTTCAAGGATTGCTCCTCGTTTTATCCACCTTTGTTTTTCTACATTTGTAGTAAGTGTCTGCATTGTTTTTAACATTTCTAAGTCTAAAATCTCAGATGGTTGTAATTTCTCACTCAAAAGAAAAACTTCTGAAGCTGAAGCTGCTTGTTTTGCAGCTGTATCAGCCCTCGCATTACCTTTTGAAATTCTATCCTGTTGCTTGGTATGAGCTACGCATTTGCAAATAGCTACTTTCTGAGGTAACTGAATAGAGTCTAACAAGTCTAAAATAAATTGCGCATGGTTAATTGGTTTACCAGTAGATATTATCATTCCTCTATTTTTCCACTGCTGCGCAAAAACATGTACAGTAGAAAAAGCATACTGACTGTCAGTAAAAAATGTTTACTTTCTTACCTTTTGCTAAGGTACATGCCCTTGTCAAGGCAATCAATTCTGCTGCTTGTGCAGATAAGTTGTGTGGTAAAGACTTTGCTTCTAAAATCTCGTTATCAGAAACTACTGCATACCCCACTAGATTCTGTTCTGTAGGACCCCTCCTGCACGAGCCATCCACATAGTATGTCACCTCGGCATCATCCAAGGGAACATCTGTAAGGTCTTTTCTAGGTAGTGTCTTTTGCTCAATCTTCTGCAGGCAGCAGTGTGGTTTGCCATCTGCAGGGGTTGGGAGCAAGGTTGACAGATTCAAAGTTGTGCATCGTTCAATTGTCATATGAGGTTAGCTCAACAGTATAGTCATACAGGAAAGATGTCTAGCTAGAGCAAGATATGCTACTTTTTCTTGCAGTAAAATAATCGTGACTGCATGAGGCACTCTCAATGTGAGAGGGTGGAACAATACTACTGAGGCTGAAGCCTGCACTGCCATTGCAGCTGCGACTACTGCTTGTACACAGTGGGGCAAGGATTGCGCCACTGGGTCTAGCTGTGATGAATAGTAAGCTATGGGGTGTTGTTTGTCCCCATGCTGTTGTGTTAACACTGATGTCATATAACCTTGCTTACAGTCTACAGTTTGGAAAAATCGCTTATGATAGTTTGGTAATCCTAAAACTAAGGAAGAAGCTATCAGTTGTTTCAGTTTGCAGAAAGCTGATTCTGCTTCGGGTGTCCACTGTAATAAATCTTGTGCTGCCATCGGCTTTTTGAATATCAAGTTAGTCAGCAGAGCAGATTCCAAGGAATAGTTTGGAATCCAACTCTGACAAAAGTTAGTAGTACTTAGGAAGGACATCATTTCCTTCTTGGTAGCTGGTTTAGGTGCTTGTAATATTGTAATAATATAGTTTCTAATTAGCATTAAGCATACACACATTAATACATATTTTTCTGACAGTTGTAATCATCATTCACACATTGGTTTATGTGTAATCAAAGCTGGATGTCTGCCTTGGTAACACAGGCACTTTTTACAAATTACTACTCACATTCTGTCTTAGCCCAGCAGCAATGCTGTCAATTCCTCATCCTTGTATTTATCATCTGTACACCAATATGTCACCTACCAGCTGCATATCCAGTCAGAAATCACCCTGACTTTTGCCATGTGTTCTTCCAAAAGGACCTGTCTTGCTGTCCCTTTGAGCTGAGGCAGATGGTCTTTCCAGATCTATGTTGTCCACTTATTTGGTCCTCTTCATATCTGGCATGACACTAGATATTTAACTAACGTAAACACAGCTGATACTGCTTTTACAATTTAATACAAGGATTTGAGCAAGAGACAGTGCTGTTTTGATATATGTCATTGTCCAAATGGTAAGTGATCTGAGACTTCAGCACTCTTTTAAGTATTCATTAAGGAGGTTTGCACATCTGCCATAGTCAGAAATGTACTACTTCCACTTTCAGTGCAACCAGGGAGCCAGCATTGACATTATGTTAGAACTGAAGCTCTGTGTGTTATGTCTGTGTTTTCCCCACAGGCCATCAGTGTGGGGCCTGCACTGTAGTAGAAAAGTTTTATTCCACGCAGGTACTTGGATTAGTGACAAAGAGTTTTCATTATAAGTAAAGGCTCATGAAACAGCTATAGTGGAGAGGAGGGTGGTGGCCAGCCAGACACACTGCATGTAACAGTGTGGGCAGCTCAACAGAGAATGCAGTCATACTACGTACCATCTCTACAAGAAGGGAGCAAACAATCTACAGATGTCTGTGACTGTAGTAATACTCATGCTCATTTATAAATCAAGAACTGTCACCCATCTCTCACTGAGAGATCATACTGCTGTAAAAATTCACCATGTCTTACCTTGTCTTCAATGTTACTTCACTAGTAGACTACAAATGTCATTACCTATTACCCTACCAAGTTAACTAACAGCAGCATGGTATCTTATAAATGTATGCAGCAGAAAGCACTATACTTCATTTAACTGCCTCTTCATATAGCCTGGTTCCATTCTCCCCTAAAAACAGGCATTAGGCATGGCAGAAGAATTCTCCAGACACTAAAGTGCAACATATAAGTAAATGTGCTTCAATCGCCTGCAAGACAGTTAGGTTGTTAATGTACTAGTAAACCTTGTGGTGGGGAGACTTTGATAGATAGGGCTATGTAGCTCCTGACCCTGTATACAGTGTGTTTGAGGGGTAAAGTCCTAGGGTACAGCTGTCTTATAGAAAGGAGGACAACTCCTGCTTCTTTTTGCTTGAATAGGGGTGGGATGGATGCTGCCCAGCTTTTCTCAACCCAGTTAAGTTAAATATATTTAAGCAAATATTTAAATATCCTAAGCAGTGGATTCACATGAATATATTAACATACATTCCATGAATATTCTTGTTAATGTGTTGGCTGGCACATGTACTGCATACCTAGAACTTTAACCTTAGCTGTGCCATTGTTTATGAATAGACTAAACAGGTAGGTGCACTATTAGTGCAGTCATTCTGAATGTTTTGCTCTAATAAAGACCGCACATGCGTGCATGTGAGTGTGTGTGTCTGTGTATACACAAGTGCTTTACACTTTAATAACTTCAGCAATATTTGCTCAGCTATTTTAAATGTTTCCATACTCGTATTTGGAATCTTGGATCACAAGCTTTCCTTCCTAGACATTTTTATCATACTTTTCAGAATGGGTATGGAGATGTAAAGTGTCAAGAAGGGTGGGAAAAAAAATGGAACGCAGCTGAAATTAAGTAATATTTTTCTTGTCAAATATCGTCAAAACAGTAAAAATGAACAACTCAAATGCTGCACCATTTTATTTAATGAAGTGCCGGGGAAGAGCTCTATAAAAGTTTTGTGAAGAAATATAAAGCACATTAGATATGAGAGACATTTTTTTGTGTTGCTGTATTTAACTTTCACACAAATGAAGCTATTCATGACTGTCAAATACAGATGTGTAACTATATGACTGCTTGTCACCTTATTTGTATTAGTTATTTGTTTGATATCAGTTGAGAAAAAATATAAACGTCAGAAAAATTTTACATTGAGTTTCAAGAACTAACCTCAGGATCTTTATTACCAGTCTCAGGATGTTTATTACCAGTAACTGTCAATCTGTTCCTCATAAGTTTCTCATAAATTTGTTATACAGTGTTGAGACCCAAAGGTCATTGTGAAACATCAAAAGAAATATTGTAAACTTCACATCCAATCCATTCGTCAAGTCATCAAGTCATACATTAAATAAATAAAAATTAGGGGAGAGTCATATTTTACAAGGAATTTTGTCCCAAAGCCTAGCAATTACTTTTGTTCTGTATTTATACCTTATGTTTATGTTGTTATGATTTGCACAAAAATATATCTTATCATACCTCTGAACACATGGGTACCCCAGGGATGTGTCTTGAGTCCTTTATTATTCATCTTGCTGACATGACTGCATGGCCAGACAGGAGTTCAATAAAATCATCAGATTTGCGGATGAAACCATGATCATAGGTCTAGCCAGGAATGGAGAGGAAACAGCTGACAGAAGTGACATAGAGTGACTGATAGGATGGTGCAATAGCAATAACTTAGTGGTGAATGTCAGCAAAACCAAATAACTGATTGTGGACTTTAGAAGGTGTCAGTAAGCACATAAACCTCTAGAAATAAAAGGGGTGTCAGTGGAGAGGTCAAGAACATGACATTTCTGGGAAAACATATCTCAGAGGACTTGTTCTGGTCAGAGCACAACATTTCTGGGAATACACATCTCAGAAGAGTTGTCCTGGTCAGAGGACACCAATTACTCTGTCAAAAAAGTGCAGCAATGGTTGCACTTCTTAAGAAAACTGAGAAAAGCAAACTTGTCACAGTCCATCCTCCAAGCATTCTATAGGAGCACCATTGAGTGGGTCCTAACTAACAACATCATAGTCTGGTATAGCAATTGTAATGCCCCCAACCATAGGGCTCTCAGGCAAGTTGTAAGGGCAGTGGAGAAACTCATTGGTTCTTCACTTACACCCTTGGAAGACTTTATGATACTCGCTGCATAGGAAGAGCGAGAAAGATAACCAATTACCTTACCCATCCCTCAAATGGCATGTTCTCCCATCTCTCCTTGGGTAGAAGATACAGACACATGCACTAAAAGACTTCCAGGCTGAACAACAGTTTTTTCCCATTATCCATTAGATTGTTGAACTCTATTGATAGGATGAACCAGAAGAAAGTCAGCTCCTTCATCCTCCCCAATCACCTAGGTATGTATGTAGCTGTCTGATCGGGAATAGTACACATTACAGACTCATCATGTTCTACAAATTTTACTAATTTTACACAGTTCTGTATAGATGGTCAATGTCCATGTTTGAATGTGGAATTCTGTCTGTTCTTCACCTGTACCCTTATATGAGAAATTCAAGAGAGTGCAATATACACTGTGCAATACACATATGTTGTTCTATCTATTTCTATTTATATGTTATGTTTTTGCGATGTCAAGTTACTTTTTTTTTAACTGAAATATTTTCTGTATGTATGCCCTTGCACTGGGAACGAAGCACCGCGATATTGTTCAGCTACACTGTGGTGTAGAATTGAATGACAATAACATTTACTTTGACTTTGACTGTGTGGTCAGATGTATGTTAATTCAACCTGTAACAACCCATCATTACAGACAATATAAGCCAATAGTATTTTTTTACCCCTAACATATTCATGTAAGGAAAACAAATTGAAATTTTTACATCTTTTAGAATAACTCAAATGTCTAATTGATTTAATATATATAGTGAATTTCCTTTGAATGGAATCTAAATGGTTTCTTGAATATATAGAAAAAACAATGTTAAATTCAAGGACAGGACAGATGTAAGTTTTAAAGGAGAATTGAATAATCATTGTTCCTCAAGGAAATTACTTTAAATAAAAATCCCAAATGATGTAAAGCCGTAGATCATATAATATAGACTTGCTTAGTAAAAGAAAAATCAGACGTGACCAGGCTACCCAAATCATTATTTTTGTTCAACACTTCAAGTGGAAAACCATTTAAAAGTAAAGGATAATTTACAACCGGATCCCCAAAATACAGTGGTTAACTTTTATTTAGACAAAAAGCTCGACCTATATTTTTGATCAAACATAAAGATAATTTTAGGACTGCATGCATAGGAAAACAGTCAGATATACTGATAGCAAAAAAAGCCCACTTTGCAATCATTGGCATACTTTGATATGCCATAATTATTACTCGGAACTGGTAGAAAAAAAAAAAAAACAAGCTAAATAAAAAAGATCCTAAAATGGAACCCTAAGGAACTGTTAGTAAGGTAGGCAAATATTCTGTGTACCCTGCACTGATACACACTGACCTCGTCCAGATAGCAAATTTTATATGTAATTTATTAAATAAGGGTTAACATGTTAAAGCTGTAAAACCTGAATAATAGATTTACATGACAAATTATCAAAAGCTTTAGATAAGTCCAAAAATGCTACCCCTACATTCAGTCTTTCATCAAGCACAAGTGTTACTTAGTCATAAATGCACAAAAAAGACTTGTCGTTCTCATAAACAAATGCATGGAAATGTCACTGATAATAGTATGGAATGTGTAATGCAACATGTAACTATATATGCTGATCCTGTAACCAAAACAAATAGGCACTCAGGTCGACAACAGCAGAATAAAACCTCTATTTACAAATTGCCCAAGGTAGGTAACAGTCCACAGCACATAAAAAATGTTTATTAAAAATGAGTCAAGCTCATTCATCCCTAAAAGTGTGGGATAAAAGTACTTGACTAGTTTTTAATAGAAGCGAGTGACTAGTTTTTAATAAATGTTTTTTATGTGCTGTAGACTGTTACCTACAACTTGCAATTTGTAAATAGAGGTTTTATTCTGCTGTTGTCAGGGTGGCCAGGGTAGTGAAGTGGTTAGCATTGTTGCCTCACAACAAGAGGTTCTCCGGTTCAATCCTTGACTGGGGTGCCTTCTGTGTGGAGTCTGCATGTCCTCCCTGTGTTCCCGTGGGTTTCCTCCAGCCGACCTCCCAACCATACCCAATTACTCGGTATTTACCGAGTTTTGGGGTCCAAATGAAGGGGTGCCATCCATTCCGATTGGCACCCTTCCGATTTTTTTGGTTTTTTTTTTTTTTTTTTTTTAAAAATGGCTGCTATGCGAACATCATCACGCGGCGACCTGTGCATCTAGCAATCAAAAAGGCCACTGTCAGAGAATTGAGCTCAAGCTCAAAAATCTCCGGCTGGCTGGGCTGCAAAATACAGCAGCAGCGAGAAGCACAGGCAGCAAAGCATAATGCGAGCCCATATCACTCTGGTCCATATCAATTCAAGTCAGGTCTCCTCGGCAGCCTAAGAAGAAGGTCCCTCCTGCTATTGTTGTAATTGTTCTTAGCTTTTTTTTTAATCTTATAACTCTGAACTTGTCTAGTTTCATAGTCATAGTGGTTGACTCAATGACTCAACTGTTAATCAACTACAAAAATCTGCGAGAGCTTGCGATGCAATATTTTAGTTAATTATTTTTAAGTTTTGTTTGTTTTTTTTTTTTTTATATTGTTTATATATTATATATATAAGCTAAGATAAGTGGTTTTGTTGATGTTTTATTAGAGTATTTGGGTGGCTGGCTTGTTTGTTATTAAATATTAAAATTATTCCTTTTCCCAGTGGATTATTAGACAAAGCTGTGTAATGTTATGTTAATGTTATTGTTGTTGTATTGTGGCATTTTTATGGTGTTTTATAGTGTTATTTAGTGACCCTATACAGATGGACTGTGACACAAGCATTTTTTTTAGCATTTTTTTTAGCCAAGGAAAAAACCTTCTTGTGCACCCTTGTTGGATGATATTTTTTCCATTTTTTTTTTTTTAGCCCATCACTTTTCCACACCACCTGTGATTTTGTACCTGTGATTTAACTGCAAAACTCATTAACAGGAATAGCTAAAAGGGGAAAAGAAGTCAAAATTTTCAGTGTTTTAATTTTTTGAGTGTGATAATGCTTTCAGTCAGATAATAGTTTTTCAGTAGAATAATAGTTTGGATATATTAATGATATTGAAAAATTTTTATCTTTGCATGCTACCGTCAAATGGCCTTGAAACAAATGAATATCTCTTTTTGCACTTTTCAGTGTCAAATGGCCTTCAGTGTTTTCCTGTTTTATGTTTTTTCCTTAAAATATAAAAACTGAAGTACTAAAACTTTGTATTTTATAGTGCAATATTAAATATTAGAATATGTACTACTTTGGAGTATGTGTAGGTATAGAAGTATATTGCAACATTTCATTTCAACATTTAATATCCTTATCAGAAAGAAATGCACTCTGCCTCATTATAGCGCACTCTGCATATATATGGCTTCTCGAATGTATTTGTGCTTTGTGTGCATTTTGCAAACAATGGTTACTTACTTTGCACAGCAATGGCCTTGCTGACTTTGCTGCCTGTATTTTGGCAATTGGATTTTTGGCAGTGTTTACCATTGTATCTAAGTATTAAATTAAAAATTATGTTACAGTTAGTATAATATATTAGGTTTAGTATTATAATTAATGTTTGGTTTTACTTTTTGGGTTGCACTTTTATATTTACTGAATGCAGTGTGGGCAAACAGTGCAATGAACTATAAATCATTGTTGTATATGTTGTTGTTTCAATAGAGCTTACAAAGTGCAGTATTATGGAACTGCAAACAAAAACTGTTAACTGGTGTTTACAGAATGTGTTTACTCAAAAACAAAAGAAACTTTTTAAAAATTTAATAAAACATTTACCATCAAAAGCAGATTGAATTAAGGTGATTTTTTTCTTTTTTTAAAATAAAAATTTAAAAGTCATGTGTCGCCATAAGGTATAATAATTCAATTTTTGACATAATAATTAAAAAAAAATTGAAAGAAGGTGACAGTCCCAGAAACAGGTGCATGAAATTCTAACAGCCTAACAGTATTATAAAATAAGTATAATTAAATAAAAGGTGGTGTCAAAAAACAAATGCAAATTTGTGTTGTGTTGTTGTTTCCAGGTGTTCCGGTTTCCTCCCACATCCCAAAGACATGCTATAGGTGGATTGGACTCTCTAAATTGGCCCTAGGTGTGTATGCATGTATGTGTGGGCCTTCTGTGTAAGGATGGGCACTGGGCTGGCAACTCAACACCATAAAAGTCCACTGCCAATCATGAGAGGACAGGTGATCCACTGTGGTGACCCATAACCAGGAAAAGCCAAAAGAAGAAGATTCTGCTGTTGTCGAAGTGAGTGCCTTTTTGTTTTGGCTGTTGGTTTCTTTTGGAGGACACTTTTTCACAGTGTAGTTTTGTTTTACTGATATGCTGATGCTGTGCTGTGAAGCCTCATATTGCTCAGAGCTAATAGGACGATAGCTGAGAAAATCCAGTGAAACCACGTGTATGTACATGTACACATGTGATTCTCGTGTATGTATACATGTATACATGCACATATGCACACTGGATGTATGAGTAGTATAACATTTCAAAATTTTATGCTACATTTCCCATGGTAGTCTACCATTCTGCATTACAATCTGGCATTTCCGTGTATGCCTCCAATATTCATTGCACATTTCAGAAGGGGTACAATTTGTGTTGATAATTTATTTATTTTATTTATTTATTTATTGACATTTGTTAACCGGCTTTGTCCAACTGGGCTTGTGGCCCATTTTCAGTGGAGACCCGAGGAGAAAAGCTCCAGCAGTACAATTTTAAACAAGTACAATTTTAAACAATATTGATATAATAGCAGTTATAGCAAAAAGAATCACATATGTTGGGTTACATGCATAAAGTTAAAGTTGCATTAAAAAGAAGCTTAGTAACATAATTTTACATTGATATAGTTCAATAGGTCAACAATAAAAAATTTTTGTTTGTATAAAATTATGCAAATGGATAGTAGACACATTGGAGAGAGAGGTGTAATGAGGTACTAAGTATGGACCTTTTGAGGGTACATAAAGGGAAGGAAGACTAGGTGGGGTCATGGCAAGGGCAGGTCCTGGAATTGAGAAAATAAGCTTTTAGTTCATTTTTAAAGTGTGAGGTGTGGGAGATTGAACGTAAGTCAAGGGGAAGTTTGTTCCAAGCATGGGCAAGGAAGTGTTTGTAGAGTAGTTTGCCTACTGACCTTTTTGGGTGGTAGATATCAAGTAATTCTTGGTTAGAAGTACGGAGGGTCCGGGATGGGATATAGAAGGAGACTAAGGAAGATAAAGATGGACAGAAGGAGGTTTTATAAAGAATAGAGTGTAGCATATGAAATTGATAAGGTAGCAAAAATTGGGGAAGTTCAAGCCATTGAAGAGAGTTTAAAGGAATGCAGTGGTGTGTGCTGTATGGGGAGTTAGTAATGAATCTGGCTATTTTATGGTAAGTCTGTTGGAGTTTGTTCAGAGTGGAGGCCTGGATATTGGTAAGAACTGGGGTGGCGTATAAGAGGGAGGGGAGGAGGAGTGTCTGGCCCAAGGTAAGTCTAGATTCAGGGGTTAGGAATTTATTGCAGACCTAGTTTCTGTTGGTTTTTTTTTTATACACTGGAGTATGTGTAGGTTGAACTTTAGTTCGTCATCAATAATGACCCCTAGGAGTTTTGTGTGGGTGTCAGGTTGGATAATTGTATTGTTAGAAGATGTAATAAAAAAGGAGGTTTTGTGATGAGAAAGAGAACGGGGAAGGAAAAGTAGGAGTTTGGTCTTTTTGGGATTTAGGATGAGTAGGTTGTGAGAGAGCCATTGTTCAATGGATAGTTGGGCTTGTTGGGTCAGGGAGTGTAGTTCAGGAATGTTATTTGAGATGGATATAAGTGTGGAGTCATCGGCATACTGAATAAGGGAGGATTCTTTGCATGAGGTGTAAAGATCATTGGTGAAGATGTTAAACAAAAGGGGTTCCAAGATGGAGCCTTGGGGAAAACCAGTGGAGATGGGAAGGAAAAGTGAGGAGGATGAGAGCCATTTGACAGATTGTTCCCTGCCAGATAGGTAACTATTAAACCAGGCAAGTGCAGAGGGGGATAGGTGGAGATTTGTGAGTTTGGATAGTAGTAGAGGATGAGAGACAGTATTGAAGGCTTTGGAGAGATCTAGGAAGAGACAGGAAATGAGGTTATTGTTATCTAGGGCCTCTGCAATGATATTTGTGAAGGAGAGGAGGGCAGTGGTGGTGCTGTGGTGAGGACGAAATCCAAGTTGGGTAGGGGTTAGAAAGTGGTGCGTGAGGAGGTGATTGAGAAGCTGCAAGTGAATACATTTTTATAATATCTTGGAGAGTGGGGACAGAATGGCAATCGGTCAGTAGTTTGAGGAGTCAGTGGAGTTCCCACCTTTATGAAAAGGGATAGTAAAGATAGATTTCCATAGGGTGGGGACAGTTGATTCCAGAATAGATTGATTAATTAGTATAGATATAGGATAGGCAATTGAGTCAGCAGCAAGTTTGAGGGATGTAGGAGATAGATTGTCAGTGGAAGGAGAGCAAGATTTTAGCTTGTGTAGTAGAGATTTGATGTAAGTAATAGGAACTGGCTCAAATGAAAACAAAGTTGTGTTAGTAGGACTTGGAGGGGTGGGTGTCGAAGTAGAGTTTGGCTTAGAGGTTACCAGATTTTGGATGGAAGAGATAAAGTGTTTATTCAGGAGGGTAACTGTTTCCTAAGAGGAAGAGTTAGGGTATGGGGAGGAATTACAGGGCTTTCCAGGATAGAGGATGTTTTTGGGAGTTGACCAAAATTTTCGAGGATTGGATTTGTTGTTAAGCTGAGCAAAGCTATAATATAACTTCTTGTCATTAGTTGTATGCTTTTTGCAAGGTTCCTCAGTTGCCTGTACTTTTAAAGAAGAGGTGGTTATTTAGTTTTAGTCCAGGTTTTCCAAGCACTATCTCTTTGTTTCATAAGGTACCTAATCTCCTTGGAGAGCCAGGGAGCATGATTTGATTTTACTCTGATCTTCCTAGAGGGAGCTAAGGAGTTTAGAGTACTCATAATATACACAGGAGTATGCCACATAAAAGTACAGAAATTTTGTGACCAGAAAAATTAAAAATCTGTAAAGAAAAGCTTACACGTGAATATTTAACCACTGTATTTAACATCAGTAACTTAAAATCACCTGACGATGGGTTTAGGCCAGTTTGAAAGCTTGAGTAATTGCATAACCTACATTGGTCTAATAAAAGGTATTACATCACCTCCATGTTCTATTGTCTTTGTGTTTTCTTTTAGCAAACAAACATTGCATTTCTTTTTTTTCTTAAAGAAAAGAATAAAATTAACAATCAAAGCATTTCATTTACAGTAGGCATTGGTACAGAAGGTAAGTTCTGCTCAAATATCAGAAGAACTTATTCTAAATGGTAGCAAACTAAAGCTATTGGTGTATATATTGCTTGTTTATTCTGGTCAACAAGTAAAACCATCAGGATAGAAATAGAATGCAAATATTGAAATTAAGTCATGAAAGTGAGTTGCTAATGGGCACGCTTTGTGTTAAGAATATTCACAAAGTAAGCAGTGTGTTAGACGAAAGTGCAAGCAATGCGTTGGAAATCAAGAAAGAAAAACTTAATTTAATAAAGTGTGTTGTTCAGAGTAAAGGAACTGGCAAGAAACGTAAGATCAGATCAAAAATGTGTATAGTTCAGCTTAAAATTAAATAAATTAAAGTTACCAGTGTGCAAACTGCTTATATATTCTGGTTATCATGCAAACCACTAGGTCAGAAAGTGCGTACATGTGAATATAAGAATCAAAAATACAAACTCCAATTGAAAATAGTTGTTACCAGCAGAACATTTTCAAATTTTATCATTTGACTTTTCTGACATTTGGCATGGAGAGAAAATTTACAGTGTGAACACACAATTATAATCTGGATCAGAAAATATTCAAACTGAGAATCTGCTTAAAGATTACAAATAATTTATTCACTAATTATGGGCTAGAAGCTCATCTATTTCAAACAGATTTTTCAGTGTTCCCATTAAAGCATACTCCATAAGAAGTTCCAGCAGCTTTGTGAGACGAATCAAAAAGTTGTTGATGCACTATGAGCATAAGGATGTGATTACAAAAGTGACCCTACCAAAAGGGCTGACGTCATATCTAATATTGTCAAACCAAAAAGAATTCATAATTATAGTTATACATAAGATTGTAACAAATCTATTAAAACAGAGCAGTACTGCTTTGAAAGTTGAGGAATGTGTGACTGACATGCTAAGAGTAAAGCAATTTCTTTGCCTGATGCAAATTAAGGATTGTTGGTAAAGCAAACTTGAAGAATAAACATTCCAAACATTGTATTTTCAAATCACCTATGGGAAAATGCAAACTTTTTTAGAATTTCATTTGGGATATCGTCAGCATCTGAAGTGCACAACATACCTTTTACAGAGATGGATTTACTAGGACTCAATGGTGTTCTTAGTATAATTGCTGATGTACTGTTGAGGGGTGAGAATTATATGAGTTGGACTTAAGACATCAAGCAGCTTGAAACAGGGCAAATTCAATATGCAGAAAATTATACAATTAAGTATGAAATTCCAGTTACAATGAGAAGTTAGGAGTGAAACCCGGCATCAAGAATATATGAGTAGTAGTTGTCCTACTTCTGACAAACAACTCCATAAGATTTCTTGGAAAGATGCAGTATCTTTTAACTGTATCATGCATGTGTTGCTAAGTTTGCTCTTAAAGAAATTATTGGAAATTATTGGAACACAACATAGACTGGTACTGAAGTAAAGGACAAGAGAAAATATACTTAAACATTTAGTCATTATGTCCTACAGTGACATATTTAAATGTGAATAAATCAAGCATATATAACAATATATATGTTATATACACATATATGAACCTATATATATATATATATATATATATATATATATATATATATATATATATATATAAAACAAATGCAAGAGAGACTTTCGCCCCCATGTATGCCAATCTCTTCATGGGCCTCTTTGAAAATACACATATTTATAGGAGTAATTTCTTTAAAAAATGTAAAGGGGTATTATAGGTTCATTAACAACCTTATTTTTATCTGTAAGGGAGGCCAAGCTGAGGTGGAACAATTTATAGAGTATTTAGAGTGTAATAGGTTCTCAATGAAGTTTGATGGTTTACAGAAAGGGAGTAGGGTAAATTATTTGGACATTACTATTGAAGGGACAACTGATGGAAAAATAAAAACTAAAATATTTAGAAAGTTTGATCAATTGAATCATATGCTTCATACCTCGAGCTGTCACACCAGGAACACTTTAGCATCTGTTCCATATGGGGAAATACTCAGGATTAATAGACTGTGCAGTGATAAACATGAATGTTTTTTTTTTCTTTCGTCTTTTCCCAGTTAGGGGTCACCACAGCGGAACTCCGGTTTGGTAATGATTTGCAGTAGATTTTTTATTGGTGCCGAGGTGCCAGCTCGAGGCCCAACTTTCAACAAAGGCATGTCCATTCTATGTATGTCTTTTGAACACCACTCGACCGCGGGGAGGACATGCAGACTCCACACAGAAGGCGCTCCAGCTGAGAATCAAAAGGGACAACCTCTTGCTGTGAGACAACAATGCTACCACTGCACCACCACTGCTTTTTGCAGTGATAAACATGAATGTGAGATGGAAATACAAAAAGTAACCACCATGTTTTTGAACAGGGGTTACAATGAACATCAGGTGAGAGAAGGTTATGATAAGGTTAAGAACAGGAAGGACCATTTCAAGTAGTTCAGGATCTTACAAGCAGAGCTTGGATAACATTTTTTTTTTGTTTCTAAATACACCTTGTTGACTACCAAATTAGAAAATTTAATGGAAAATTATTGGAATGTTGTGAAAAGAGAGGTCACATATTTAAAAGATGTTAGACTTTTCTTATCAGCGGGGGAGAAGTCTTAGGGACTTCCTAGTACATGGGGTCTATATGAAACCATCTAGCCAGATAACAGAGAAAATTATAGTGGAAGGTACAATGCCCTGTGGAGGCTGTTCAGTTTGCAAATATGTAGTTAGAACTTTCTCAACTATAAATGGTAAAACATTTCAAGAGCAGGGGCCTTATTCTTGTAAAAGTGTAGGTATTATTTATGGTTTAAGGTGCCCTTGTGGTAAACACTATGTGGGGAGAAAGTAAAAGGAGTATATCAGTGAGGATTAAGGAGCATGTGAGAGATGTTAAAAATAATAAATTAACTAGTTCAGTAGCAGAACATTTTAACAAATTCCATAAAGGAGACTTGGAGGGTTTACAAGTTACAGTTTTGGAACCAATAAAGAATAATTTTCTGACTGAAGAGAGTATTAAGCACTATTTAAGAAAAAAAAGAATCCATTTTTATATTAAAATATAATACACTTCATCCAAGAGGATTAAACAGGGAGTACAATTGGAAATGTTTTTTATGAACGTCCCTTGGTAGTGT